>NW_026853171.1:0-33528 GCF_026571515.1 Ruditapes philippinarum
TTTTATTATAGTATGTAACTCGCCAAAATATTATAATTTTACCGATTCTACCGTTAGCAATACGTAATGAGGTTGCTTTGCAAAATTCGAGCATTTGTGTACCGCGGGAGTTGCATATTTTATTATTATTTTAATATTCTATTGTGTTTACGGTTCAGAAGTGATCTGACCCACTTTCGCCGCTTTTCTGTTCAATGCAGGTCGTGTTAGAATTTTGTTTAATTTTAAAATTTGAATATTTCTCAAATAAATTATCAAAACATGGTATTTTAAGTTAAGATTTACATTTTGTTCGTTCGCATTACAAAATTATATTAAAGTGTAATAAGAACTTTACTCTACTTTATGAATGTATTGTCTTGCGAGGTTTACAAATTAATATATACATATGTAAAACATATACAGGTATCGCTTATTCTACTTATTCTAATGGTATAAACCTTGTACGTAATGTATTAATAGAGGATACTATAAATACATTATCAATTTTCATCGTGTGGTAAAATATATATATTTCACGAGTGGCGGTAACACCATGTGAAATATGGTAAGTTTTATATCACAAGATGAAAATGAATCTTGTTGATTATGTACTTTTAAATGAAATATTGAGAAAAAATGATGAAATAAAATGCAAAATTTCTTTTTTCCGTGTTTTCATCGAAAAATAATTTTTCAATGAAGTGAAACATATTCCGTATTTTCAATGGTGTCTTGTTCTCTAACATTTTTCTAAATTCTGCCTTTACACAAAATTCAATGGAAAGTCTTTCAAATTGTAATGTCAAAAAAAAATAGAGAAAAATGTATATATAAACAGAAAATTCAAGTTGTTTCTATGAAAACAGTATTTAATTTCACTTTGTGGTATGAAAATTATCATATATCTGTATTATATCACTCGTGGCTACCACCACTCTTGAAATATTTATTTTCATAACACACATAACTGTATTCATTGAAAAAAACTTGAAAAACTTCTATATGTACATGTATAGAAAAGAACTTAAACTTTCTGTTTATTATATATTTGTTCTCTTTTCTGACATTACAATTTTTAAGATTTCTCCTTAAATTTTGGGTAGTGATCGGATTGAGAAGACAGTAGTCACAAGTTTTCAGTACAAAATATGGAAAAATATGTTTCAAAAATAAATGTTTACAGTGAAAATACAGACAAGGATGAAAATGAAAACATGCATTTTAATTCATATATATTTCTCAATACTTCATTTATAAGTATGTATTAGAATATTATCGTTTTCAATTTTAAGAGTATGTACCTTTTTTGTTCCGCGTTTATCATTTATACTTAGGAATATTAAATGATATACAAATTTAATAAACGTTTTTGATAATGACTTAATACAGACACAATGTATTGTCACGTTTCTTTTTCCCCTTTTTTCGGCAAATTACCTTATTACACATTTCATAGGCCCGGTATAATTTTTTTGGAAAAAACAACAACAAAAAAAACCACACACCTAAGTTGTATCAATAGCACTTTCCATGCATTGCGATGACTGACTATTTGTTAACCATTAAAATGTAATTCATTTTTTAAAAGAATCTTCGCCTTTTTTGTTATTTTTTAATGTTTGAAATTAAGAAATACGAATCAATTGTAAATCCATGTATGTGTTATTAGGTTTTATATTGATTGATTGGGAAAAAATGGTATGGGATTGACATACTACTTTGACAAAACTCAGGGCAATGAATAAATAGATAGTTGTATTTTGTATAATTTTTTGTTAAAAGTTGGTGCTTACATCTATTATGGTACTTAATCCATGTTATTTTGAACTGTCATTAATTAATAAATTTCAGAACAAACCAACAATGGAAGTTCCTGGTAAACAAAAACCAAAAAAAAGACTCTTTCTCTTTCACGAGGTTCAGCTGAGGACTTTCTTTTGTTCTGTATCCCGTGTGATAGAGATTGGTGGTGTCCGAGTACCAGCAAAAAAGGTTATTGTTCAACCTGCACAGAACATCTTTGTGACACTTGTTACAAGCACCACCACAAGAAAACAAACTCCATCACGTCATCATATTCTTACTAGATCAAGAACTCTATGCCAAACTACACCAAGCGTTCCAATCGTCAAAGACGAATTTGATAGTTGTGATGATCATGGAGACGAAATACTGAAATTCTACTGCAAAGAGCATGACACCGTTGCTTGCAGTGTTTGTGTAACGCTGAAACACAGGTTATGTACTATGGACTACATACCGAAACTCTCGAAGCATATTCTAGACAGTGAAAGAGCTTAATGAAATAATATCAGAAATGAAAGCGCTTGAGGATAATTATAAATCACAGATAAAGAGAGTAAAAGATGAGATGAAAGCTTATTTCTCAAAACCACGATGACGTAGTAAAGGCGATTCATCAGTTTAGAAAAGAAATAAATACACGTCTAGATGAAATGGAAAAACATGTGGTCAAAGAAGCTGACAACATACTTCTTAAACAACAAACGAATCTAAATGATTTATCAACAGGTGTACAAGAAATCACAGATAAACTGATTGAAAAACGAAAAACACATTGATAACATGATACAGAGGAAATTGCCTTGATAAGCTGTTTGTTGAAATGAAAGAAACAAAGAAACGAGTTGAAGAAAATGAGATGAAGCAAAAACAATATAGTCGTGAAGATGTTTTTCCAGAACTGTATCATTTGTCAAAAACAGTGATATTGTCGATATGTTAGATAGACACAAGCAAACTGGGAGAACTTATTACAAAGAAAGCATCAATGGGTGAAAATGTTCCAGTGATGAAAACCTACATCAACACCGTCTGAGGATAAGACGCTAAATCTTAAGGTTGTTGAAGATATAGATTTTGAATTCGTTATCGGGAAACACCAAAATTAACATAGCCGGGATAGAAGTCATGAAGCCCGACAATATTGTTGTTTTGTGATTTCAGCGACAATAAAAATGTAAAATGCTATGATACAGTACAGAAAAAAATTGTTTCAGAGATAAAACTAGATAATTCACCGTTTGATGTTACAGCTATAACGGATGATAAGTTTTGTTGTTACTGTTTACCTGGTGACAGAAAGTGTTCATTTCATGTCGCTGAGAAATCAACGCATAGTTTTTGATCGTAAGGTGAATATCAACGAGGAATGTTATGGTATTGCTTACAGCCAAGATAAGTTGGTTGTGTCATGTAATTTTGATCCAGGGAAAGTTCATAGTTCTTGACCTACAAGGTAAATTATTGCCCCAAAAGTTTTAGTGGAGATAACAGTCTGTTCTGTTTTACCCCAGTATGTCACCGTGAATACAGCCGGAACGTCTATATATGTTAGTGACTGGGGTTTATAATGTGAAGGCTGTTAAACAACTAGACTGGCAGGGAAACGTTTTAAATACCTATCAACTAGCACAGGTAGGAAAATATCTACGAGGTATTTGTGAATTAGATGATGGCACATTTCTTGTTTGTATGAATCAAGATAGTGGCGACAATTTGCGGAGGAGTATCAAGACAGCTGTAAGGCCGTGTAAGATAACGATGAATAAGAAGCTTGGTAGTTGGTTACCGGGAGCTGTGGCATACTGTCAGAAATCGAAAGACTTTTATGTGTCTTATTCTGAAATAGGGTATCGTGATCCAAAACATCGAATAAAAAATTTTTTTTAAAAGGTTGACTGGTGTTGAGTTACATTCATGAGGAAAATTATAGTTTGAACGATGTAACAGTTGAAAAGATATTATAAAAATTTTGTTCAAAATGATGTTTTTATGATAATGTCTTTTGAAATTTAAATGGTGGCTCGAAATATTCTGTCAATATTTTCATTTATTTAGATACATTTATTTAAGGAATGATTTCAATACATACTTAGTCTTTAAAAATGTTATAGACGGTCTGTAAATAATGTTTGTCAATCGAAAAGAAAGTTTACTTATGAGGAAGTCTTGACGTACCTCCCTTTAGTGATTGATTTATTTCCGGAATATTTATGTTAAATTAAAAGTTGTATTATAATAAAAGTTTTCCCACTTCATTTTCTTTCCTTTTGTTTTAACTTAACGGTACTAGTATAAATACCCTTATGCACTTAATAATGCTAATTTAAATTTGCCGTAGCTTTCGGCTTTTCTACGGTGGCACAAATATGAAGTGTGTGTGTTTTTATTTTATCTCGTGGCATCGATATTACTATGTCGTGGCCACGAGTTACTAAAGTCGTGGCCACGAGATACTATATCGTGGCCACGATTTACTAAGTCCGTGGCCACGAGAATAGCTAAGTCTTGGCCACGAGATACTACGTTCGTGGCCAAAAGTTACTAAGTCGTGGCCACGAGTAACTAAGTCGTGGCCACGAGAGAGCTAAGTCGTGGCCACGAGATACTATGTCGTAACCACGAGTTACTAAGTCGTGCCACGAGATACTATGTCGTGGCCACGAGTTACTAAGTCCTGGCCACGAGATAGCTAAGTCGTGGCCACGAGATTCTATTGTCGTGGCCACGAGTTACTAAGTCGTGGCCACGAGATAGCTAAGTCGTGGCCACGAGAATAAATATCCAATCAGATAACACCATTTATGTGAGTTTCCCTAATTAACTAGACATGTGCTATAGTACAAGGATGCCCCGTCTTCACCAGCCCGTAAAAAGTGCCATTTTATACAACTTATTGACTTGTCAATAATTTTACATTTAGCGTCACTGTGACCCTGTTTTTTGACCCAATGGACCTCGAAATTATTAGATGTCATCTACTGATCAGGTGCAATGATCTTTCTGGTTACATTAACCATGGCTTATCCCTTTCTAAATTATTCATCAGACAAGGATTTTACCTTTTTTATAGGCTATTTACTATCCATGGGCAATGTCCCTTACAAATAAGCAAACCAGGACTTATTCCTTCTCATGTTATCGTATAAACAAGGTTAACAGGCCATAGTACGTACAAACTGACCAATTCGCATCACAAACTTGCCCAACAAAGAGCTATAGTCAAAATTAATGTCTGATGGACCTTGGAAGGTGACTTTCTAATATGATCTTAAGACAAGTTTCAAAGTGAATATCTTCAGTATTTTCAAAGATTTAATGTTGCAGTAAAAGTAAGTTGTAAAAGTTTAAAAAAAATCATAATAATATTATAGTGTATTTTCTGATTGGTTAATTTTATCTCGTGGCCACGACTTAAGCTATCTTTCGTGGCCACGCATTAGTAACTCATAGGGCCACGACATAGAATCTCCGTGGCCACGACTTAGCTATCTCGTTGGCCACGACTTAGTGACTCGTGGCCACGACATAGTAACTCGTGGCCACGACTTAGCTTTCTCGTGGCCAACGACTTAGTAACTCGTGGCCACGACAATAGTTATCTCGTGGCCACGAGATAAATAAAAACACACACATGTCACCTTTGTGCCACCGTACTTTTCGGCCTTCTTTAGCAGCATTTATTATACATACAAATGTAATCAGTGTGACGTAACGTCATTGTGCGACGTGAACGATTAATGTGGCCTAAAATTAAATAAATACGGATTACTTTTCTAATGCATTGTATTTTGCTATTTAATAAATTAATATCCCTTGAGACCGAACCTGAAGTTGCAAAATGCATGGCCTCAGAAAGCTTCTTCAACAAAATTATCCTTTTATTACATATAAAAAGAGATTCAATATTCTTAACTTTTATTAGTTATTTCGGAACCTGACTATATCTGTCAAGAATGACGGATGAATACGTAATTTTTTCAAAATGAGCCCACGCTTTCGGTATTTTTGGTTCCCGTTTCCAAATGCTACGAAATACCAACTTTGGGACATACTTGAAAAAATAGCCTGGCACTACCATGTATTGAACTGTATTTGTCGCTTACATAATACGGATTTTTCTGTCTGTCGAAGCGTATTCGCGCTTCAAGATTTGCGTGTATTTTAGTGAGCAAATTTAAGGTATATTATTACTTAGGTAGATCTATATAATAAATATTTTTATCACATACCCGTGCCGATTTTGCGACTCCGTAAAAACGGTATTGTACGGCCGTGTATATTTTTGACGTGACGTCATTTGCGTTATATAAAATAAATAGAGGATATTGAATGAGTGTAAGTTCAATACTGAATTTATTGCACTCGTTGAATAAAATAATAGTATGCTCGCCAGAGGCTCGCATAATATAATTTTATTCAACTCGTGCAATAAATTCAGTAATGAACTTACACGAATTTAATATTCTATTTATCACATACCAAAAATAAAGACCGTTTAAGGTGAAATAAGAGTCATATTTCATTGACGCGCCTATAGTATAACGCTAACATTTAGCGCGTCTTTACACTGTGTTTGTATAACGCTAATGACGTCACTTCAATATATATGCACGGCCATGCAATACCATATTTATGGAGTCGCAAAATCGGCACGGGTGTGTGATAAATAGAGGATATTGAATGAGTGTAAGTTCAATACTGAATTTATTGCACGAGTTGAATAAAATTATGTTATGCGAGCCTCTGGCGAGCATAATATTATATTATTCAACGAGTGCAATAAATTCAGTACTGAACCTACACGAATTTAATATTCTATTTATCACATACCCAAAATAAAGATCGTTTAAAGTGAAATAAGAGTCATTTTTCATTGACGCGCCTATAGTATAACTCTAACATTTAGCGCTCTTTACACTATGTTTGTATAACGCTAATGACGTCACGTCAAAATATATGCACGGACGTGCAATACCATTTTTACGGAGTCGCAAAGTCGACATGGGTGTGTGATAAATGGATTTAATTAACTCAATACAGGATTGGAGCAGTACCTCTAGACGCTTGCAGAAATCATTATCAGAAAATAGACAAATATCGTTTTTTTTCGCCGATTTTTATTATTTTTTCATTCATTATCGTACATAAATCGGAGTGAAAAGATGAAATAGACCTTTTAAAGTTCATTCCGTTAAGTAAAAAGGCCAGATTTTAGCATTTTATCATTCAAGAGCTGTGTCCGGTATATACCGGAATACGGTATTTAGTGTGGTGCTCCAAACCTTTTTTTAGTCTCACTCAAAATATAGACAATCAGCTGAACTTAATAAAATGAGCATACTATCACTTCAAGAAAATCAAATTTGAGACAAATGTATTAGATATTATCTAAAAGTAAAATGATTCATGATTACATATCGTGTGCTTTTTTGTTATATGCATGGATTGAATGTGCCGATTGCAATTCTTTATTCATTCGTTATATTCAAGTTTTAAATATAACGCTAACATTAAGCGCGTCGTTACGCTATGTTTGTGTCGCGAAAAAAATCCACTGTTGTGCACGGTCGTGCAATACCATATTTACGGAGTCGCAAAATCGGCACGGGCGTGTGATAAAATAAAATTTGCGACAAATGTACTAGATATTATCTAAAAGTAAAATGATTCATGATTACATGTCGTGTGCGATTTTTTTTGTAAGATGCATGAATTGAAAGTGCGATTGCAATTCTTTGTTCATTTCGTAATATTTTAGTTTTAAATACATTAAGTCAAAACTAAAGGACAAAATATGGAACATGTGAAAAGAAAACCGGTCAATTTAGTCTGTTTATTTTCTTTGGATTTAATAAGTTCGTGAAGTTAACCGGACAGCCGGAACTTTTTTGCTTAGTCCGGTTGTTCTGGTTGTTCCGGCTAGCTTGAATTCGATTCCGGCTAAATAGGATAGCCAGGGATAATACTGTAAAACCTGTGCAAAAGACCATTGGTTTATCTTATAATGTATTTTTATATTATTGATACACTCCATCTCCGGCTACTTCGTTTGAACAAGTATAACTATATTATTTCTGGCTAGCCGTATCACCCGGAACAGCCCAAACTATCGGACTTGGCAAAAATGTGAAGAATTACGAAGTATAGTTTGATAATGTGATCAGATATATTATCTGATTTCAATGCTAGTTGTATAAAGGCAAAAACTTTATCATTAAAATATATAATTTTATGACAAAACAGAACAGAACAGTACTTTATTAACTCTACTTACATGATGCAACACAATAGTATATAAATAGCACATGAGTTTGTGGGTAAAAGTAAAAATATCATCCCGAGGAAAATACTGTTACCCGAGGCGTAGCCGAGGGTAACAGTTTTTTTACGAGGGATGATATTTTTACTGTTACTCACAAACCCATGTGTTATTTATTTTATTACCACGAACAAATACTGTGAGGATCTGAAATTGTCAACTAAATCTAACTGTAACAAAAAATAAATCAAGAGTAATAATAACTAAACTGTCATTTTGTTTTAAGTTTTAAGTGTACTTTAGGCCTACTTGAGAAGTTTTCTTTTTCTTTTATTCTTTAAGCAAGTGATGATATCTACTAGTCATAAACATGCAATAAGCTGTGTTTTATTTAGAAAACAAAACACTAACCCATTTATACGGTTATGATCTGTGAAATCTGATCCTTCTGTATCCAGAATATTCAACGCATGGTTTTTGACAAAATAACGATGATATCCTATGTCTGTCCACCATATCTGTAACTTTTCACTGATTCAAATTGTTAAATAATCCTTTGTTGCATGCATAAATCGTCTGCATCAACCAGTTTGACACATAATTATTTACATTGCAATTACTTCCGTTGAAAACGGATGTTTACTTTTTGACTATTCAACAAAAAGATATTTTATACGCGTAAAGCACTACAGTGTGCAAACAACTAAATTTTATGGGTGTCATAGTTACTCTGGTGATGTCCTATCGTGGTGAACGTCGAAAATAAGAATGAATCAAGAAAAAATGGCGGCCATTTTATTTCATTTTATTTAGAAAATAGACCACGTGACCAGATTTTATACTGTTAAAAAGTATTGTTACCTATGTAACTGTACAAAATTCTTAGTTACGTGGTACACTTGCATTAACAGTAAGAATAACTCCCAGAGGCCTATGGGAAATTAACATTACGAAAATATCAATATCCTCTTTATACTATATATGCACAGCAAATGACGTCAAATATGAACTTCATTCAGGTCCAGGTGTGATTTACTTAACAACATTATTTGCTTGAATGATGCCATATCTTTCATATAAAATGTTATTTTTTTCTGTCTCTAACAATGTGCATATATTATACATGTATATATTCACATAAGAAAGGTTAGTGTGTATTTAACTAGGAAGCAGTCTGAATCATAAAAAACAACTATTATGTATTAGTAGTACTTTTATTACAGTATTAGTTAGTCATGTATTTTTCTTACATGTATGTAATTATTTTGTTTGTAAAGTTTTTATTTCCTTTTGTGCAATATATTATATTTTGTTATTATTACTGTAGTCCAGCATACATTGCATATATATTTTCTTTTCATCGATAATTTGAATAAGTTCACTGTATGAATTAGTTTTAATTGATTTTGATAATTAGAGTGAAGATTTTCAAGGCTTAAGACATTACTTTAAAAGTTTTTTTTTGTTATTCTCAAATAAATTATTTCAATATTGGTTACTCTTTAACCATTTCAAGATTGCCAAAGTCATTTCAATAATTAGCCTTGTATAGAGTTGAAATATCTGTAGACAATTTCCTGTAAAGTTGATGTCTATCTGATCATTAAACTGTCGAGTTACAGGCAATTGAGACAGGGACATCATTTATTTTAGTGCCTGTAGTATTTTCTTTGTTAAGTGCTATATTTTGGTTATTTTCTTTTCTGATGATGACAAACAAAGATATGGTCTAATTTGTATATATTTGTATAATTTGTATATCAGTTTTCATTGAAATGCAGAAAATTATCAATGAAATGAAAAAGTTATCTTCCTATGGTAAATAAGAGGTTTAGATTCCATTTTATTTTGGTATCTATCTGGTTTTCAAATCTATGTAAAAGGGCATTGTGGCTGAGTGGTTATAGTTGTTGACTACAAAACACTTGGCCCTTAACACTGTGGTTTTGAGTCCCCTTAACACTGTGGTTTTGAGTCCCCTTAACACTGTGGTTTTGAGTCTCCTTAACACTGTGGTTTTGAGTCCCTACAGGTTCTTTTAATTCTTTCATGTGAGGAACCTATCCAGCAAACTTGTAACATCAATGGTTATAATTATAGTTATAGTTGGGTGGCGGCATAATTTAGGTCAATCCATGCAAGGTAAGTCACTAGAGAATGTTAAGTTTTTGTCAATCATGAATTGAGGGATCTTAGTATCTCTTGACACAAATGTTCACCATCATGAGATGTAGTGTTGCATAAATGTACTAGGTCTTTATGTCAAAGGTCAAGGTCACACTTGTATATAAATTACACTTGGGAGGTCAGAGGGAAAGACTTGTCCACAGTGAAACTTTAACATTGGGAGATTAATGTATAACTTAGTATTACGCAATTTTAGCTCCCTTTGATCAATGCTAAGGTCACATGCAGAGGTGAAAGGTCAAGTAAGAAAAATGTGGGAATCGATAATTTATTATGGATCTAGAGAGTATACTGTAAATGTTCACTATTGAGAGACTAAGCATTTGTGTTGGCTTATTTTGTGACAAAAGTGCAGTCTTGTAAAAATTGTGGACATATTTTAGATTAAAAAGCTGCCATAAAAATATTTGATAAAATTGCTTTGTATACATGTATAGAAATAATGTTCAAGTTATTTTTCAAATTATTTTGTCAGATTTATTTTTAAACTTAAATAATTGGACTTTTCATTAATGACATGTTTACATGTTTAAATAAAATGCACAGAAACAAATGTAAGATTAAAAAAATTAAAACTAGTCTGTGTATCTCGTTTATGGCTTCCTGACTGACTTGATCACACAACCAAGCCTATTATCTTGTAAATTCTGAAAAGAAATCATCATTTTTCGAAGAATATCGAGAACTATTCTACTCATCCAGGCATCAGCGTTGCACTTTGGTTTAGTTTTTTGTGTAAAACACTACTGAAGAGAATGGGTTCACTCACTTACTAAATAGGTCACTGCCAAAGGTCCATTACACTAATGGATTTTGTCAAGAGTTCTGGAACTTTTTGAACTTGAAAATTGTTTAATTAACAAGACAGGCTCTTGCGTTAATAAAGGTCAGTGGCCAACATGTTCACGTGTCAATTCATATGTAGAGAGAATAGTCGAGCAAAACGCCCCTACCAACAGCTGTTGATCCTTTGTACAGTCTACCTGTAGAACACCCTTTCCAAGAACGTAGTAAGCTCTAATTAAAAAGCCTTTGGAAAGTCATCGCTGCCTGTATGCATTTTTACTGCTCCGTCTTTTCACTATTTCAGAGGATTAAATATCGTGCTAGGTTGGCACATCTACATTAATATTTCACTTTTTAAATGAAAGCAAAAACAAACATACAAAGCGCGCGCACGCACGCACGCACCAACAGACACACACACACACACGATTTGTAATTTATATTCCCAAATAGTATTTGAAATTTTATCCAAGTCTAATTGCACTTGACTACGATAGATCTATATGGGTTTAAATATTGTCAAACCCGATAGCACGAAGGACAAAATGGCGGCGAAAGGCATTTGTTTATTGTTAATTTGATAAAGGAAACGAACGTTAATTGATTAACAATGGTAGGATACTACGTCATCGCGCACCTGCTGAATGCTCCCACTTGGACCATTTTTTCGTCGACTCGAAGGTAAAATACAATTTTATTATAAGAAAACGTAAGAGTATTAAAAAATCATGTAGCGCACCAAAGAATGGCTATAGTACTTGAGATAATTGTAGAAAAAGTTTATAGAATTATTGCCTGGTTTAGGCCTGAAAACGGGATAAGTGTTTTTCTCTGAATGCTCCCACTCGGACTTTTCCCAAAACATATATGAAATAAGGTTGAAAACCTTCTTGAAAATTATTTTTAACGTACCGGAACATATACCGAGTCATGTTTACCCATTATTCTATATTAGTTTCAAATATTTCTATTCAGAAGTCATTTTTTCTTATTTCTTTTTATAAAAATGGAAAATGCTCCCACTCGGACTCAACTTCAGAGATGCTCCCACTCGGACCTAAATGTATACAAATTTTAAAAGCACATTGCTATGTTAAGATATTATTATTTTTTCAAAATATCTTCATATTCACGTTCATATATTCATATAATCAGTTAGAATTCAATGAAAATACGATACTTATATAAAGTTGTGACATATTTTATCATAACAGTCTCGTAAATATGTCTTCTTAGAGGATCAGTTATCGGCCTAAGGATAAGAAAAAAGGTTGTGTTGAAACAATTCCTCGTTAAATAGAGTCGCCGAAATAAGAAACAAATTGATTATACATTTTAAAAATATAATAACTTTGTTTTGCAGAAAGTATTTGTGTTTGTGACCAGTATGGGAAAAGGTTTAAACCACACTACGACGTAAGGAAGCACATGGCAGGACATTTTGGCACGGCATAGCTGGAGCAAATATTTAATATACCAACTGTGGATATATCTCAGTGAGGAGGACACAAGAATAATAACTCTTTGAAGTTATTGTCTTTTGTTCAGTTTTTGCGTTAATTTTTGGACAATGTTTCATAAAGGATCAATTCATCTGAAACTTCACTGGAGGATAGATTTCAATAAAGTAAAATACCGCAAACAAGAATGACAACTCTCCAGTTTTGGAGTCTCTTTGTATTCACTATGATTAGTTTGCAAGGACAATACCTCTAAAGGTATTTGAGATATAAACTTGAAACTTTATATTGAACATATTTAACCTTTTACCCCATGAGCATATTGCGAAAAATTGCCATTTTCATTGAAAAGCCTCCTGTAACAAGCTCAAACTGCTGTGAAACTATGAAAAATACTTCAAAACTGATGAAACTTGGCACAAATGTTGACTACACCATAGCCTCTGTAACAGCATGCTCAATCGTAAATTGCCTGTTACCATGGCAACGGGGGGACGTCTCAAATTGCCAAAAATCACTATTTTGCATTGTTTCTTTTTCCATCAAAACTGATTTCAAAGTGCTTCAACTTCTCAATGAATTGAGATAGAGTAAAAGGCTTTTCAGCGTCGGTTACTAGTTACCCTAAGATTAACCTGAGGCCATTTTTAGCCTGTCACCTGTCCAAAATTATCTTGGCGATGAGGGAGACTCCGCCCCCCTTCAAACCCCCCAAACAGAAGGGGGCACATCCCCCTTCTGGCAACCACCTAATGTAACATTTGGATGGGGGACGGCGCCGAAAAAGTGGTCACTTTTTTAACAACATTTCTCAAACGAAAAACAGTGTTTGGGGCCTGCCTAAATAGGGCATTTTTTCACTGTTTGAGGCCTCAAAAAGGGGGGGGGGCAAAAAGCCGTCGAAAGACGCTTATATAAGGGAAAAGGTTAATAGAAGTGAATAGCAGAGCATAAGGACCAGAAGTGTTCACTTAATGCTTCTTTGTTGTTTTTTCTTTGTTTTTTTTTTCAATGGAGTGTAACTTTTGTCATGATTCATTATGTATAGGCTATAACTTTTCATTAATTTTCACGATTGTAATTACTTGGAATTTTTACATGTATGTAAGGGTTACTTCCCCTATGACATGTATTTCCTCCTTAATGTTTGAAAATTGTTTTAGTAGCATAATTATATACATATATATAAAATTTCAATTGGTAACAACCTGAAATATACCTTACAGGATCTTTAGTAAAGACTGTAATAAAGATATAACTGTGATCTTTGTTTTCTTTTTTATTTAATATTGTTATTATAAGTAAAAAAACTTAAAATTGTCAAAGTTGTCAATAATTGTGATGCATGCTTTATGTGCCATGGTATGGTAGTACATTGACTTTTTACCCAGTTCATGAAAAAAATGATTTACATGTTGTTCTTTAATAAACTATTCAAATCAACTGATAGATATTGACTTCGTTATGTTCATAAACGTACCATTATGTTGTTTTAAAATCTAAATCACAAGTTTAACCAACACGCAAAACATTGGGTTTTAAATTATTAAAAATATATTAAAGTCAGCAATATTGAATAAATGCAGGCCTCTAATATGTGTACGAGTCCAACAGAATCTTAATCCAGTATGGTACTTAACGATGTATAATGACTTCTTAAAAAAACACCACCATTTTTTTAACATCTAAACAAAACTTTATTCTTGAGATCCAAACTGTCCATTTAAAGTCTTATAGTCCTAGCTTTGTTGTTGGCAATAATTTTGAATCATCCCTTCTGATCCAACACAAGCCAAGTTCACCTTTTTGTATAGTGATCCTGTCAGTTGAAACTTTGCCATGTTCCTGCCCAACGACGTAATTCTTCATAATCAAAGAAGTGATCTCTGTAAAAAGAAGGAAAAGTTAATGTTGTCAAGCACAGTAGACTAGTTATTGACAAAATGGTGTAAAAATTGTTAGAATAATCCATAAAAACTTAACACAGCAATGTGCTTTCAAAATGTATATATTTGGGTCCGAGTGGGAGCATCTCTGAAATCAAGTCCGAGTGGGAGCATTTTCCATTTTTATAAAAACAACTTTAAAAAACTGACTTTTAAATAGAAATATTTGAAACTAATCTGGAAAAATGTGTAAACATGACTCGGTTTATATTCCGGTACATTAAAAATAATTTTCAAGAAGGTTTTCAACCTTATTTCATATATGTTTCGGGAAAAGTCCGAGTGGGAGCATTCAGAGAAAAACACTTATCCCGTTTTCAGGCCTAAACCAGGCAATATTTCTATAAACTTTTTCTACAATTATCTCAAGTACTATAGCCATTCTTTGGTGCGTTACATGATTTTTTAATACTCTTACGTTTTCTTATAATAAAATTGTATTTTACCTTCGAGTCGGCGAAAAAATGGTCCAAGTGGGAGCATTCGGCAGGTGCGCGATGACGTAGTATCCTACTATTGATTAAGGTATTTATCTATTACAATTTGAAATTGCTTATCATAAACTGATTTTTAACAATGATATGATATCTTTATGATATTATGTACAATTTATCATTTTTAAAAATGAAATAAACTAACGAAAATTATAGATCGCTGCGTAAACATGCTGCTTTTTGAAAAAACAACAACAAAAAAAAACAACAAAAAAAAACAAGAATCTTGATTACAGTAAGGGACCGACTTCTTATATATTTCAATAGAATTGAAATAGTCCAAATCAATTAAATGTAGATCTATTACAAATAAATTTGACAATATAAAAGCATTGCACATGTATTGGTAGAATATCATCCAAATCTTGTTTAGGAATATTATAACATATTTTATCCCTTTAATTAAAGATAACGCTGATTTGTCTAACGTACAACACATTTAATCATGATAAATCGCGTATCATGTTTAGGTCTATTAAAAATAGATATCAAGTTTGAGCACACTGTTGTAGACAGCGAATCGAGTTCAAATGTGCGATAGTATAATTTCAAAGCATTCGAACGATAAATTATATATAATTGCACTAAAACTAAAATGAAACAGTATCTTTTTTCCATTCAACTTATCTTTTTAGCTGATGACTATCAATGGCTCAATAGCCAAGTCAGTAACTAATAGCCCCCTCCCCAAGACGCCTTTACAATAACAAATAAAATCTATATGAATAAATCATTTCAATAACATATATCATTTACACATCACAAATAAATAAAAAAATAACGTATCTGTCATCCGTAAATTAAACAATATATTACAACAGCGTGATCAAATGATTGACAATAGCAAATCTTTATTTTCAACTTAATTTAGAATGCATTTATATTTTTCTCGAGGTATTTTGCTTGAATCTACTGTTCCTTTCATTGTCTATTTCCACCAATATTGACATAAAGAGGGTGTCAAATTCTTATATAATACATACTTTTTGGGTTATTGCCTAAACGTTTAACATTACTCACTAATATCACAGCGTAATAGCGTACGCTCGTTTCATGACTGTACATACGCTTGTTCGAATCCAAGAATGACACTTTTATTTAAAAGAAATTTAAATTTTAAAGATATTTTTCAACTAATTGGATTTAAAGGCACATTATGCCTCAGAAAGAAATATTTTTTTACTTATAAAGAAAGGACAAACATGAAATTTATAATATTTAAATATTGGTTTTAGAGAAAGTTTGATGCTTGACACTTAAAGAAAGTAATGGTAAATGTGAAATAATTTTTCATAAAAGTAGCAAAATGTAAACAACGTGGTATATTGACTTCCATACAAAATACTAATTTCAATTTAATTGTACTTATTGCCAAAAAGCAACTGATGAAAAAGATGGTACATCCCATTGACAAATGAGTAAATTTTTGGATACTGTAAAAGTATACCAACATTTAAAAACAAACTAAAGCATTTCTAAGGCATAATGGGCCTTTAAGTTTTAAACATGTTCGTATTCAACAGAGTTAAAGCCTACTGAATAATAAGCAATGGAAGAAAATAGATATATACAAATTTGCCAAAATTATTGAAAATGAGGCACTTGGATATAGAATAAAAATATTATTAAAATATGTTTGATTACTGTTAAAAATATTTTGCTTAACATTTTTACTTTAACTTTCAGCTGTGCAAAACATCGCATATTTGAAAATGAAACTATTTCACGATTACGAGTATACGATTATACATAATAAAAAAGAAAAGAAAATTGTAATATAAAAAAACCCTGCACAACCTATATCATAATGGTACGACAGATATAGTGTTCGAATCATATCATTTGCACATTTGAAACATGTAGACGGTTTAAATTTTGATTGGATTACAATAAAACTTCCGCGTTCCGACAAAATGGCGATGAAGGGCGTTTGTGTAGAAGTTATCCCGATTTAAATAAAGGAAAATACATTTTTGAGGTATTTATATCTTGTATCAATGGATTTTTCATTAGAAAATTTTCAAAAGTAATAATGTATTTATAAATAGTCTAATATGAAACTTACACAGAAAGCTAATGTATATTGATATTATTGAAAAATAAAAACGAGGTCGAATCAACATGTTGATACTTGAAAAATTAGAATCCTTTTATCTAACAAAACATTTAACTTTATTTGTACATCTCACATCTTGTGCTTATTGTATTTTGTAGAAAAAAAGAAAATATGCATATCTTAATCTAATATATTATTCATCTGATTTTACAATATACATGTACATGTACAAAACAAAGGAAAATACAAGTAACATACAACCTTATGAATATTTGTTCAAGAAATTTTCTACAATTATGATTGAAAATATGTCTGACAATCATTCAATTTAAAAATGCCTACAAAAGTAGAATTATAATCCTATACGAATTAATGTCAAATAAATTTTCATGATTTTGTACTTTCGGTTTCTACAACCACGATAATAAGTATAGGATAATGAACTCTTTACTTTAGATGGTCACTATCTTACCTCCCTTGACGAAAAGATCTGTCAAAAAGCGGTCAAACAAATTCATAAATTAACAAAGAAGAACGCCTTCAAATAGCTTGAAAATTTCTACGGGAGGATATAAACATATTTGAATCACTTTTATATGGTTTTACCAGAAGAATTCATAATTTTTAAGCTTTTACTTGTATTTTTAACTGGAATCAGTGTCATCCAGACGCTTTAATAAATTTCAATCAGCTGATAGACTGTGTTAGCGAGAAGCTTATTATCGGATAGATGACAAAGCATTTAAGATACACTGACTTTTGTTAACAATATGGCAACACCGACAAACTCTATAAAACTATTTATTTTATGTGTGATTTTAACAGATGTAAGCCACATATCACAGACGACAAGGTATTTCTTTAACTCAGATCATGCTACTAGCTCCAGATTTGAAAATCAATTCGCTATTAACCAAAGAAAATTAGATTATTCCTGTACTGGAGCTGAACAACTCAAATGTAACTGGACTTTTCAGGGATTTCAAACAAATGCCCTACATCAACTATTCTACCACACCCAGTATACAAGGAGAAATCTAGCAATACCAATTGACTTTCGTTTTTGTGTAAAAATATTGATAATTCAGCTTTCTGGAGACATTGCCCTTAACCCAGGGCCCATTAAATTTCCCTGTGGAGGCTGCTACAGGCCTGTAGCTTCAAACCACCGTGCAGTGTACTGCGAGGCATGCTACTTATGGTGGCACATCAAATGTGCTGCTATCTCAGCAAGTGAATACGTCAAACTAAGTAACGACGACGAACCCTGGTTGTGCAGAAACTGTAACACGTTTCATTTTAGTGACTCATATTTCGAACCGAACATCAGCTTAGACTCTTCAATTCAATCGGATTGTGAAGACAATGACATTCCAGCTATTTTTGATGAACTTATAAATATTAAAAAAGAAAGTCCAAATAAATTCACATGTGCATATATAAATATTAATAGTTTAAGGAACAAATTCGACTTTTTAAAAGAAATTCTTATTAAAAATATTGTTGATATTCTATTTATTGCAGAAACAAAACTAGATGGTTCTTTCCCGGATGCACAATGGCAGGTTAACGGATATCACTTATGGCGAGCAGACAGAAATGACAAAGGTGGTGGGATTGCAGTGTACTTAAGGTCAGATATAGCTGGAGATAGAAAATCAAATCTCGAATTTACAGATATAGAATCTATATTCATAGAGGTAATCTTAAATAAAAAGAAATGGCTTTTAATGGGTGCATATAAACCTCCATCTATGTCAAATGAAACTTTCGAACAAAACTGCATGACAACTCTAGATAAATGTAGTTCTAAGTATGATGAATATGTCTTACTAGGTGATTTAAATTTTGATTTACTTGATCCAACCAAATGTGCTCCTTTAAACGATATTATTGATGTTTTTAACTTATCGAGTCTAATTAAGAAGGCTACCTGCTTCACTAAAAATGGTATACCATCACTGCTGGATGTGATTTTAACTAATAGCAATTCTTCTTTTGGGAAAATATGTAATTTTAATTGCGGACTGAGTGATGTACACAATCTGATTGCATTTCAGCTAAAAGATGAAACTAAAAGTAAAAAACCAAACTGGATTAATTATAGATCTTTTAAAAATTTTGACATTGAAAAATTTAATGAGGATTTACAGACTAATTTATCAAACTTAAACCAGAACACTGTAAATGTAAACGAGGCATACACAAATTTTAGCAAAACTTTTATGGAAGTCACAGACAAACACGCCCCTTTAAAACGTAAACGTTCAATGGACCAGACAGTACCATATATGAATAAAACATTAAAACAAGCTATTTATAAGAAACGCATGTTACAAAATACATATAATAAATACAAAACATCAAAGAACTGGGAAAAATACCGTAAACAAAGAAATCTTGTCACAAGTATTAAAAGAAAATCAATAAATAAATATTTTTAGAGAGATGTGTAGGAGGATGTAAAAATAAATCATTTTGGCCTACTGTTAAACCATTTTTAACAAATAAAGGTACTATTGTAAAAAAGGACATGATTTTATGTGAAAATGATATTCTAGTAAGTGATCAGTCCCAGGTGTGTGATATTTTTAATGAATTTTATGTACATGTTGCTAAGGACATTGGTGCAGACTCAATACCAATCAACAACAATCACCCTAGCCTTAATTCTATAAGAAATAATCTTAAATCTGATAAACAACTCAATTTTCAACCTGTAAATAATTCCTTCATTAGTAAACAGATTGATAAATTATCATCTAAAAAAGCAACCGGTCAAGATGGCATATCTGCTAAACTTTTAAAATTTTCTAAACCTTCAGTCGTGGAACATATTACTAATATGGTTAATCTGAGTTTCCAGTCATCCATCTTTCCTGATAGTCTTAAAATAGCTCAGGTAGTTCCGGTCCATAAGAAAAATAGTACTCTAGATAAAGGTAATTACAGACCTGTTAGTATCCTTCCAATCTTATCTAAAATCTTCGAAAGGTCTATTAATACCCAACTAACTGACTTTTTCAATGACCATTTTAATACTTACTTATCTGCTTTTAGACCAGGTTACGGCTGTCAAGGCACTCTACTTAAAATTACTGAAGACTGGAAAAGATCACTGGATGAAAACAAATACATAGCAGCTATTTTAATGGATTTGTCAAAAGCCTTTGACTGCCTACCCCATGACCTCCTTCTCATGAAACTTAGATGTTATGGGGTCTCCGACCATGCCCTAGATTTATTAACTAATTATTTAACAAATAGGAAACAATGCGTCAAACTTGGATCAAATTTAAGTTCTTTCAAAGATATTTATAAAGGGGTTCCTCAAGGTTCTATTCTAGGCCCAGTATTATTTAACATATTTTTAAATGACATTTTTGATTTTGTACACAAATGTGATCTTTATAATTATGCAGATGACAACACTTTATCATGCAGTGACACAAACATTGACAATGTTGTTGAATCTTTAGAGTCAGATAGTCAGTCATTAATACAATGGTTTTCGGACAATCATATGAAAGCAAACCCCGACAAATTCCAGGCTATTGCTATTGGTAAAAAAACTAGGGATCAAAATATTAGTTTCAATTTAAATGATAGTACAATCCAATGTGATGAATCTGTTAAACTTCTAGGGGTAACTTTTGATTTTAAACTCAAATTTGATAATCATATTTCTGATATCTGTAAAAAAGCCTCAAAACAACTAAACGTGCTAAAGAGAATAGGTAAAAATTTATGTAAATTGGGGAAATTGAACATATATTACTCTTTTATACTATCAAACTTTAATTACTGCCCTGTCACCTGGCACTTCTGTGGAGAAAAGTACACAAAAAAACTAGAGAAAATTCAAGAAAGAGCATTAAGATTCATTTATGATGACTATCAATCAGACTATGACTCACTTTTAATAAAATCTAAACTACCAAATTTAAAACTAAGACGAATCAGAACTATAGCCCTCGAAATTCATAAAATTATTCATAAACAAGGACCAACATACTTACATGATCTTGTTAATATAAAATCTCATTCTTTTAATTTTAGGTATAAAAATGTAGCCATTATCCCTCAGGTAAGAACCACCAGTTATGGCAGCAACTCTTTTCGTTCCTATGCACCTAAACTATGGAATTCACTTCCTCAACACCTCAGAATGGAAGTGAATTATGACCAATTTAAAAGTCTAATTGGTGCATGGAATGGAGAGAGTTGCTCATGTACTTTCTGTCAATAAACCTGCATTATAGTTTAGCTCCATCTTCAGTTTTGTTTCTTGCCTGCTTTCTTTTGTTTTGCTGCTTACTTACATGTATCTGTTTATTTCACATTTGGCTTAAATTTTGTTAATATTCTCAACATAAATGATTATGTACATGTATTATTTTTCCAGTATGCTTGAATTTTTGTTTGCTTATTGTCAGCTTTTTGCGAAGTTTGCTTATTGAGGAGGCTGCTGATCACTTCTTACAAATTTTGTATTGGGGATTTTTATTTATAAAACCTAATTAGTGGTAACAGTTTTGTGATCCTTTTCATTTTCAATATCGTATTTCCTTTCTTTTATAGCAGTCCAGGCTAGGCCTGGGTCAAGATCAGCAGTATCCACCCACTTTTAATGTAATCTTATTTTATGTATGTGCTAATATATTCCGCATTTTATCTAGATATATATCTTTTTATTCACTTATGATACAGTATAGAACTTTTAAGCATATCCTTAGCATATCATTACTATTTATTAATTATTATTATTTTATTTTAAATTATAACATTTAATGTCTACATCCCATATTATAGTAATTTAACTTATCTTTTACCATTTGTCTTTCAAAGTTTAATATCTTAATGTGCTTCTTTTATGAGTTTTATGTTTATATCATTATGCATGTATGTCGGTCAAAAGCTATACATAGCTTATGTTTTGTAAAATGTTATATATATACCGACAATAAATAAATTTTGATTTGATTTGATTTGATTTGAGATGGACGTTTACTCGATATATTGGATTAAACTTGGTCAACAACTCTTAGTATTATATAAATATTGTTTACATGCGTAGGTTAGACCAAAATAACCCCCTATTTCCCTTTTGTTTTTAAAACTTACTATTGGGGTTTGCGGTTTTTTAGGCCTAAAGAATTTTTTTGTTTTCCCGGGGTCCCTACCTGCCCCCATTTTTTTGGCCCCCGACCCCAAAGGTTTTTTTAGGGAAAAAAGGGCCCCAAATTTTTTTTGGCCCCCTTTTCTGTTCCCAAAGGTTTGTTTTAAAAATTTTTTTTAATTTTGGGAAATTTTAAATATTTCTAAATAAAAAAATGCCCAAATATGGTCTTTGGGTTGAGTTTTTACATTTTCTTCGTTCCGCTTTTACATGATTTTTAAATAATAATTTCCCACCCCTACTTTATAAAATGTAAATGTTTTTGCGGGGTTTTTAAAAATTTAAATAAAAACGAAAATTTTAAACAATATCCCCCCATTCAAATTTATTCAAATTTTAATAAAAAACCTTTTGAAAATTTTTATAATAGAGGATACTTCAAGATGTTTTCTATAAATACAACATCAATTTTCATCGTGGTATAAAAATATATTTCACGAGTGGCGGTAACCCCATGTGAAATATGGCAATTTTAATATCACAAGATGAAAATAAATCCTGTTAATTAGGTACTTTTAAAAGAAATATTGAGAAAAAAATGGTGAAATAAAAAATGCATTTTTGCATTTTCCGTATTTTCACTGTAAAAATTTATTTTTCACTGCAGTGAAACCATATTTTCCGTATTTTCACTGGGGTCTTGGCCGAACTACTATGTTTCTAAACAAAATTCAAGGGAAAGTCTTTCAAATTGTAATGTCAAAATAAGAAGAGAAAAATGTATGTAATAAGCAGAAAATTTAAGTTTTTTTTCTATAAATACAGGATTTATTTTCACCTTGTGGTATGTAAATTATCATACATCATATCACTCGTGGCTACCACCACTCTTGGAATATTTATTTTCATAACACTCATTTAAAAATTAATCCTGTATTTATTTGAAAAAAAAAAACATGAATAACTTCTTTATGTATAGAAAAGAACTTGAATTTTCTGTTTATTATATATTTGTTCTCTTTTTTGACCTTACAATTCTTAAGACTTCTCCTTTATTTTTGTGTATTAGTCGAAATTAAGAAGAAAGTAGTCGCAAGTTTTCAGTGCAAAATATGGAAAAATATGTTTCACTCAGTGAAAAATAATTTTTACAGTGAAATACGGACAAAGAAAAAAATATGAAAATACGCATTTTATTTCATATATACATTGTATTTCTCAATACTTCATTTATAAGTATGTAATAAAATTGTGTGAAGAATGTGTTTTTTGTTCCGCAGTGATCATTTTTACTAAGCAATATTACAATGAAATACAAATTTAATAAAAGTTTTGATTATGATTACGGACACAATGTATTGTCACGTTTCTTTTTTTCTTCCTTTTTTCGGTTAATTACCTTATTACGCATTTCATAGGCCCGGTATAATTCTTAAAAAACAACAACAAAAAAGCCCCCCAAAAACCCATAAGTGGTATCAATAACACTTTTCATGCATTACGATGACTGATTTTTTTTAACCATGAAAATGTAGATAATTTAAAAAAAAAATCTTCGCGTTTATTGTTATTTTTAAAGCTTGAAATTAAGAAATACGAATCAATTGTAAATCCATGTATGTGTTATTAGGTTTATATTTATTGATTGGATTAAAAATGGTATGGAATTGACATACTACTTGACAACTCAGGGCAATAAATAAAGACCTATTAATCTTAAAATAAGAAATAAGATCATTGTATTTTGTATAATTTGTTTCTTTGTTGTTAAAAGTTGACGCTTGCATCCATTATGGTGCTTTACATTCATATTATTTTGAACTGTCATTAATAAATAAATTTCAGAACGAAACAACAATGGAAGTTCCTGGTAAACAAAAACAAAAAAAGACATTTTCTGTTTCACGGGGCTCTGCTGAGGACTTTCTTTTGTTCTGTATCCCGTGTTGATAGAGATGGTGCCCGGGTACCAGCAAGGGGTTATTGTTCAACCTGCAAAGAACATCTTTGTGACACTTGTTACAAGCACCACAAGAAACAAACTCCAATCACGTCATCATATTCTACAAGATCAAGACTCTATGCCAACTACACCAAGCGTTCCAATCGTAAAAGACGAAATTTGATAGTTGTGATGATCATGGGAGACGAAAAACTGAAATTCTACTGCAAAGATCATGACATCGTTTGCTTTGCAGTGTTTGTGTAACGCTGAAACACAGGTTATGTACTGTAACTACATACCCAAAACTCTCGGAGCATATTCTAGACAGTGAAGAGCTTAATGAAATAATGGCAGAAATGAAAGCACTGGAGGATAATTATAACTCACAGATAAGAGAATTAAAAGATGAGATGAAAGCTATTTTCTAAAAACCACGATGACGTAGTTAAAGCGGATTCATCAATTCAGAAAGAAATAAATACACGTCTAGAAGAAAATGGAGAAACATGCTGTTAAAGAAAGCTGACAACATACTTCTTAAACAACAAACGAATCTAAATGATTTATTAACAGGTGTAACATGAAATCACAGATAAACTGACTTGAAAAACGAAAACGCATTGGATAACTTTGATACCAAGAAAATGCCCTTGATAAGCTGTTTGTTTGAAATGAAAGAAAACAAAGAAACGAGTTGAAAAAGGGGAAGGGTAAGCAAAAAATTAGTGGGCAGATGTTTTCCCCGACTTTATTTGTCAAAACAGTTTTTGTCTTTTAGTAAACAAGCAATGGGGGGAACTTTTACAAAAAAAATCCCGGGTAAAATGTTCCCCGTGATAAAAACCACTCAAAACCGTCTGAGGGTAAACGCTAATCTTGAGGTTGTTGAAGTATAGTTTGAATTCTTTCGGGAAACCACAAAAAAGTGAAAAAACCCGGGAAGATTATTAAACTCGAAAAATAGTTTTTTTCAGGACTAAAAAATGTTAAAAATTTACAGTTTGAAAAAAAGTTGTTCGAGATAAAAAAAAACTGACGTTTTTGTTGCAGCTATAACGGATGATAAGTTTCCGTTTTTACCCCAACAGGGAAATTTCATTTTTTGTCGCTGAAATCAAATGTTTCTTCGAAAATAAATCAACGAGAAATGTTATGGAATTGCTTACAGCCAAG
The DNA here is from genome assembly GCF_026571515.1 of Ruditapes philippinarum. Taxonomy (NCBI): domain Eukaryota; kingdom Metazoa; phylum Mollusca; class Bivalvia; order Venerida; family Veneridae; genus Ruditapes; species Ruditapes philippinarum. Next base: position 25,214 of record NW_026853171.1, read on the forward strand.
ATAAGCTTGTTGTGTCATGTAATTATAATCCAGGGAAAGTTTTAGTTCTTGACCTACAAGGTAAATTATTGCAAAGTTTTAGTGAAGATGATAGTCTGTTCTGCATACCCTGGTATGTCACGGTTAATACAGCTGGAACGTCTATCTATGCTAGTGACAGTGGTTATCTTGTGAAGGCTGTTAAACAACTAGACTGGCAGGGAAACGTTTTAAATACCTATCAACCAGCACAGAGAGGATCAGCTTTAGGTATTTGTGAGTTAAATGATGGCACATTTCTTGTTTGTTTGGCTAAAGATATTGACGACAATTTGCGGAGAGTATCAGACAGCTGTAAGCAGTGTAAGATAACGATCATTGGGAAACTTGGTAAATGGTACCCGGAAGCAGTGGCATACTGTAAGAAATCGAGAAGACTTTATGTGTCTTATTCTGAAACAGGGCGCTTTTGTTCAAAGGATCGAATAAAAATCTTTAAGGTTGACTAGTGTTAAGTTACATCATGATGAAAAGTATACATTTAGTTTGAACTTTTACACGTTTCACTGTAATAGTTGAAATTTTTTATAGAGTTATTGTTCAAAATGATATTTATATGATATTTATGTGATTATGTCTTTTGAAATCAAAATGCTCGAAAATATTATGTCAATATTTTAACTTAATTATGTATATTTATTTTAGGAATGATTTCAGTACATACTAAGTCTTTACGGTTTGTAAATTATGTTTGCCAATCGAATAGAAATTTTACTTATGAGGAAATCATAACGCACGTCAATTTAGTGATTGATTTAAATTCCGGAAGAGTTATGTTGAATATAATAAATAATTTCCCACTTCATTTTCTTTCCTTCTTTTTTACTTTTCTGTACTAGTATATATACCCTTATGCACTTTAAAACGCTAATTTGAATTTGTCGTAGCTTTCGGCCTTTTGGCCTTCTTCAGCAGCATTTATTATATTAGTAATAAAGATTTTTGACAGGTTATATGGTCCTATATAAACGTTTGTTTGTAAATATAACCCGAGTCGCTAGGCTATAATAAAAAATTTATAATACAGCAAGCATCATTTATAGAGGAATATAGCGATATTTTTTTATAAATCGACAGCAGCCGTGTATATGATTAGTTATAAATATTTTTGACAGGTTATATGGCCCTATATAAACGGTTGTTTGTAAATATAACCCGAGCCGCTAGGCGAGGGTTATATTGCTAACCACCGTTTATATACGACCATATAACCTGTCAGAAATATTTATAACGAATTTATAATACAGCAAGCAGCAATTTTAGAGGAATAAAGCGAGATTTCTTTATAAATAATAGACAGCAGCCGTGTATATAAAACTATATAAACATCACGATTATCCAATGAAAAGCGACGTTACAAACGTGCAGTATTATAAAAAACTTAATAATACTGCACGTTTGTAACGTAATTTTTCATTGGATAATCGTGACGTTTATATTATTAGTTATAAAGATCGTTGACAGGTTATATGGCCCTATATAAACGGCTATTTGTAAATATAACCCGAGCCGCTAGGCGAGGGTTATATTGGAAATAGCCATTTATATACGGCCATATAACCTGTCAACAATCTTTATAACGAATTTATAATACAGCAAGCATTATTTCTTAGAGAAAAAATTAAGATTTCTTCATGAATCGACAATAGCCGTGTATATAAAACTATATAAACGTCACGATTATCCAATGAAAAGCGACGTTACAAACGTGCAGTATTATAAAGTTTTATATACACGGCTGCTGTCGATTCATGAAGAAATATTACTTTTTTTCTCTAAAAGTGATGCTTGCTGTATTACAAATTCGTTATAAAGATCATTGACAGGTTATATGGCCGTATATCAACGGCTGTTTGTAATATAACCCTCACCTAACGGCTCGGGTTATATTTACTAATAACCGTTTATATAGGGCCATATAATCTGTCAACGATCTTTATAATTATTAATGTAAACGTCAAGATTATCCAATGAAAAGCGACGTTACAAACGTGCAGTATTATAATACATACAAATATTATCAGAGTGACATTACGTCATTGTGCGACGTGAACGATTTATGACTCACGTGGCCTAAAATTAAATAAATACGGAATAGTATGTTGTAGTTGCTCTCTGATGCTTTGTATTTAGCTTCGAGCAGCGGTGGAAAATTGATATCTAAAAATCAATCTTATGAAAATATATAGACAAGTGAGCTGAACTTGCAAAAAACTATCACTTCAAGAAATAGAGGATATTGAATGAGTGTATGTTCAATACTGAATTTATTGAACGAGTTGAATAAATTTATATTATGCGAGCCTGTGGCGAGCATGATATTATTTTATTCAACGAGTTCAATAAATCCAGTAATGAACTTACACGAATTTAATATTCTATTTGTCACATACCAAAAATAAAGACTGCTTAAAGTGAAAGAAGCGTCATTATTCATTGACGCGCCTATAGTATAACGCTAACATTAAGCGCGTCTTTACACTATGTTTGTGTCGCGTTAAAATATATGCACTGTTGTGCACGGTCGTGCAATACCACATTTACGGAGTCGCAAAATCGGCACGGGTGTGTGATAAAATCAAATATGAGACAAATGTACTAGATATTATCTAAAAGTAAAATGATTCCTGATTACATGTCGTGTGCGATTTTTTTTTGTAAGATGCATGAATTGAAAGTGCGATTGCAATTCTTTGTTCATTTCGTAATATTTTAGTTTTAAATACATTTAGTCAAAACTAAACATGTGAAAAGAAAACCGGTCAATTTAGTCTGTTTATTTTCTTTGGATTTAATAAGTTCGTGAAGATAACCGGACAGCCGGAACTTTTTTTGCTTAGTCCGGTTGTTCTGGTTGTTCCGGCTAGCTTGAATTCGATTCCGCCTAAATAGGATAGCCTGAGATATTACTGTAAAACCTGTGCAAAAGACCATTTGTTTATCTTATAATGTATTTTTATATTATTGATACACTCCATCTCCGGCTACTTCGTTTGAACAAGTATAACTATATTATTTCTGGCTAGCCGTATCACCCGGAACAGCCCAAACTATCGGACTTGGCAAAAATGTGAAGACTTACGAAGTATCGTTTGATAATGTGATCAGATATATTATCTGATTTCAATGCTAGTTGTATAAAGGCAAAAACGTTATCATTAAAATATATAATTTTATGACAAAACAGAACAGAACAGTACTTTATTAACTCTACTTACATGATGCAACACAATTGTATATAAATAGCACATGAGTTTGTGGGTAAAAGTAAAAATATCATCCCGAGGAAAATACTGTTGGTAACAGTTTTTTTTACGAGGGATGATATTTTTACTGTTACTCACAAACCCATGTGTTATTTATTTCATTACCACAAACAAATACTGTGAGGATCTGAAATTGTCAACTAAATCTAACTGTAACAAAAATAAATCAAGAGTAATAATAACTAAACTGTCATTTTGTTTTAAGTGTACTTTAGGCCTACTTGAGAAGTTTTCTTTTTCTTTTATTCTTTAAGCAAGTGATGACATCTACTAGTCATAAACATGCAATAAGCTGTCTTTTATTTAGAAAACAAAACACTAACCCATTTATACGGTTATGATCTGTGAAATCTGATCCTTCTGTATCTAGAATATTCAACGCATGGTTTTTGACAAAATAACGATGATATCCTATGTCTGTCCACCATATCTGTAACTTTTCACTGATTCAAATTGTTAAATAATCCTTTTTTGCATGCATAAATCGTCTGCATCAACCAGTTTGACACATAATTATTTACATTGCAATTACTTCCGTTGAAAACGGATGTTTACTTTTTGACTATTCAACAAAAAGATATTTTATACTTTAAAGATTATTTTATATTTTTTACTACAGTGTGCAAACAACAAAATTTTATGGGTGTCATAGTTACTCTGGTGATGTCCTATCGTGGTGAACGTCGAAAATAAGAATAAATCAAGAAAAAATGGCGGCCATTTTATTTCATTTTATTTAGAAAATAGACCACGTGACCAGATTTTATACTGTTAAAAAGTATTGTTACCTATGTAACAGTACAAAATTCTTAGATACGTGGTACACTTGCATTAACAGTAAGAATAACTCCCAGAGGCCTATGGGAAATTAACATTACGAAAATATCAATATCCTCTTTATTCTATATATGCAGTTATGCACAGCAAATGACGTCAAATATGAACTTCATTCAGGTCCAGGTGTGATTTACTTAACAACATTATTTGCTTGAATGATGCCATATCTTTCATATAAAATGTTATTTTTTTTCTGTCTCTAACAATGTGCATAAATTATATATATTCACATAAGAAAGGTTAGTGTGTATTTAACTAGGAAGCAGTTGGAATCATAAAAAATAACTATTATGTATTATTACCCCTCACTTTTTTCGTAATGCTAATTTCCCATAGGCATCTGGGAGTTATTCTTACTGTTAATGCAAGTGTACCACGTGACTACGAATTTTGTACTGTTACATAGGTAACAGTATTTTTAACAGTATAAAATCTGGTCACGTGGTCTATTTTCTAAATAAAATGAAATAAAATGGCCGCCATTTTTCTCTCGATTCATTCTTATTTTTGACGATAGGGCATCGCCGAAGTAACTATTACTCTGATAAAATTTAGTTCTTTGCAACCTAGTGTCCCTTTCGCGTATTAAATATCTTTTTGTTGAATAGTCAACAGGAAACATCCGTTTTCAACGGAAGTAATTGTAATGTAAATAATTTTGTGTCAAACTGGAACATGCAGACAATTAAAGCATGCAACAAAGGATACATTTGTAATTTAACACTTTTAACCAGTGAAACGTTACAGATAGAGTTTGTGGACATACATCTGTAGGGTATCATCGTTATTTTCTTAATGCACTTTGTCAAAAACCATGCGAAGAATATTCTGGATGCAGAAGGATCAGATTTCACAGATCATAACCTTATAAATGGGTTAGTGTTTTGCTTTCTGAATAAAACACAGCTTATTTTATGTTTATGACTGGTAGATATCATCACTTGCCTAAAGAATAAAAGAAAAACAGCTTCTCAAGTAGGCCTACAGTGCACTTAAAACTTGCAAGGTAAGGACAGTTTAGTTATTGCTTCTCTTGGCTTGTTTTTGTTACAGTTAGATTTAGTTGCCACATTCAGATCATCACAGTAGATCTATTTGTTCGGGGTAATAAAATAAATAACACATGGGTTTGTGGGTAACAGTAAAAATATCATCCCTCGTATAAATACTGTTACCCTCGGCTACGCCTCGGGTAACAGTATTTTCCTCGGGATGATATTTTTACTGTTACCCACAAACCCATGTGTTATTTATATATTAGTAGTACTCGTATTAGTTAGTCATGTATTTTTCTTACATGTATGTAATTATTTTGTTTGTAAAGTTTTTATTTGTGCAATATATTATATTTTGTTATTACTGTAGTCCAGCATACATTGCATATACAGTGCCCATCAAAAGTCTGGAGACAAGTCAATAAAAACAAGTATTCTTGGAAAAATGCCCAATTTAATTCATTCTGAATGTATAATGATACATAATAATTCACTCATGTCACATATGATCACAAAGAACAATGCACAACTTAGATTAAAAATATAAATGCCAAATTTTGTCTCGTTTACCTTATAGCACAAAAACCAACTAAAAGCAGTACAGAAAAGATCACACAGTAAGTGCTTAGTGTGTCCGCCTCAAGCTGCCAAAACGGCTTGAATTCTTCTAGGTATACTCTTAACTAATGTTCTACATCTATTAACTGTCAAGTCATACCAGGAGTCACAAACATTGACAGTTCTCTCAGATTACCATGATGCTTGTTCCCGAGGTTCATTTTGATGTCATGCCACAAGTTTTCGATAGGGTTTAGGTCTGGAGACTGGTGGCCAGTTCACCAAGCACCTAATGCTGTTCTAGGTGTGCCATTCTTTCACTATCTTGGCCCGGTGGCTTGAAACACCATCATCTTGGTACCAGAACTCACTTTCATACCCTAGCAGATAAGGCGATGGTATGGCACAATTGCTCAAAATGTCAATGTAACCTTGGGAATCAGTAGACCAATCCATCCATGTTCAGCCAGAATGTGCTCTAGCAAGAGCCAAATGCTTCCCTCTATGACCACTGGTCAGTAGTGGCTTCTTAATGGCTTGATGACACTCTAATCCAACTTGCTGAAGTCTGCGACAAACTATGGAATGTGAAGCATAAACTCCTGTCAATTCCCATGACCTCTTGAGCAATGGAACAATGAGTCTCCTGCCTTGTAAAGATTTTCTGATAAGCAAGGGATCGTCTCTTAGTTTAGAGGCCTTTGGGCGCCCCAATCTACATCGATCATGGTGACTTTAAGTAGCCTCAAATCAATCCAGGATCTTGTGAATAGTGGGTCTGGAAGACGGAACAGAAAGTTAAGCACGAAAGAGACATCCAAAGCTGATATTGTTCTTGCAAACGAATTTGAAAGTATTCAGCAAGTGAATAAATGATCATTTTAAGTAACCAACCTTAATTCCTATTCCAAGAATGTTGGCAATTTCTGAAGCAGCCACTCCTTGACTTCTCAGGGTTTCCAGCGCACTCTGTCTTTATACAGAACCATTGTATTATAGTGGAACACTGACTAGACTGACCATGGAAGTTATGTTTATATTTGGAAAGACATTTTTTATGGATTATCAAAGGATTTTGAAGTGATAGAAAACACTACTTAATTATCAGTTTTCTCTAAAAATATGTAAAACTGTAAGTTTGTCATATAAATATGAAGATCTTATGACTTTCTTAACATTTTTTATGCCAAAAGATAATAAATGTAGGTAATGTTACATTTCAAACAATAAAAGTGCATTTTCTTGACAGATTTTGCCAAGTTTACCCAAAAATCAGTGAAATATTGTGTGTCTCCAGACTTTTGATGGGCACTGTATATTTTCTTTTCATCGATAATTTGAATAAGTTCACTGTGTGAATTAGTTTTAATTGCTTTCGATAATTAGAGTGAAGATTTTCAAGGCTTAAGACATTACTTAAAAAGTTTTTTTTATGTTATTCTCAAAAACTATTTTCAATAATCATTACTCTTTAACCATTTCAAGATTGCCAAAGTCATTTTAATAATTAGCCTTGTATAGAGTTGAAATATCTGTAGACAATTTCCTGTAAAGTTGGTGACTATCTGATCATTAAACTGTCGAGTAACAGGCAAGTGAGACAGGGACATCATTCATTTTAGTGCCTGTAGTATTTTCTTTCTTAAGTGCTATATTTTGTTTATTTTTTTCTGATGTTGATAAACAAAGATATGGTCTAATATGTATATATTTGTATAATTTGTATATCAGTTTTCAATGAAATGCAGAAATCTATCAATGAAATTAAAAAGTTATCTTCCTATGGTAAATAAGAGGTTTAGATTCAATTTTATTTTGGTATCTATCTGGTTTTCACATCTATGTAAAAGGGCATTGTGGCTGAGTGGTTATAGTTGTTGACTACAAAACACTTGACCCTTAACACTGTGGTTTTGAGTCCCTGTAAGTAATTCTTTCATATGAGGAACCTATCCAGCAAACTTGTGACATGTAACATCAATGGTTATAATTATTGTTATAATTGGGTGTCTGCATAATTTAGGTCAATATATGCAAGGTAAGTCACTAGAGAATGTAAATTTTTTGTCCATCATGTATTGAGGGATTTTAGTATTTCTTGACACAAATGTTCACCATCATGAGATGTAGTGTTGCGTAAATATACTAGGTCTTTATGTCAAAGGTCAAGATCACACTTGTATATGAATTACAAGGTCAAGGTCACATGTAGAAGTGAAATATCAGATAAGAAAAATATGGGAAATGATCATTTATTATGGATTTAGAGAGTTTAATGTAAATGTTCACTATTATGAGACTAAGCATTTGTTTTGGCTTATTTTGTGACAAAAGTGCAGTCTTGTAAAAATTGTGGCCAGATTTTAGATTAAAAAGCTGACGTGAAAATATCTAATAGAATTGCTTTGTACACATGTATAGAAATAATGTTCAAGTTATTTTTCAAATTATTTTGTCAGATTTATTCTTAAATTTAAATAATTTGACTTTTCATTAATGACATGTTTACGTGTTTAAATAAAATGCACAGAAACAAATGTAAGATTAAAAAAATTAAAACTAGTCTGTGTATCTCGTTTATGGCTTCTTGACACACTTGCTAACACATTTTCCAGATTTT
>NW_026853172.1:0-22297 GCF_026571515.1 Ruditapes philippinarum
AAAAAATGCCCCTTGTCTGTAACAACTGTACCTTGTCATGATATGTAAGTATTTAGTATTCGAATTTTCATCTTGATAACTTCTAAAATGTCTATATGAGGAGCTACATTAAAGTTTAATGTATAACCTTTTTCAAGTACTAACAAAATACAAGTTTGAGGAAATGAAAAAATAGAAACAATTTGTAAATGAACCTATTGTAAAACAAAAACAACAATATACACTATTATTATCTTCTACTCTATAAAAGAAATGACCAAAATGTCATTAAAAATTCAATATCAACAATTTTTGACAGCTCAGCGTTATTGTCATCGTTTAAATATAAGGCTGGTTATTTTTAAATAATACTACAGAAATTTTTCACAACCAATTTCAACTTGTTTGACACAATTAAGAGTCAAAAACAAAGCCCAGCAGATAAAAATTTAAAATTTTAGACCGCGACTTATAGGGCGGACCAGTCTTATAGATAGATAAGTACACATACAATGAATCTCAATGTACACTTTGGTACCAGCAATTTGTAAAAAGTTAGTTTTGTTTAAAATAAATATTACAGCAATGAGGTGACAACAAAGTTGACTATATACATTCCATTATAATGGCTTTCCAATACTAAGATTATTGAGATGCATATTCCCATACATATGAACTTTTTTTGATGATCAAGTGGGAGATTTTACTTCAAAAAGAGGAAGATTTTAGAATTTGCAATGAACAAAGAAGGAAGTTCTGACATCAATATTAGGAAGATTTCCAAAATTTGTGAAAATATCCCTTATTTTAAGAGAAATCTTTGAAAATATGGCTGCAGAAAGTGGGAGTCTCCCGCTAAAAGTGGGAGAGTTCACATGTATGTATTCCTGCACTCTCCAGTCAGTAACTTAACCGTGTACTTGCTGAATTTGTAATAATGGTTTAACCAAGCTTTAAATATAGAACAGTCTGTTCAAAGTTTAAGGGATTTCAATATCAAAAAACAAAAACTGAGCTATACCAACAATTTAAAGATTGGTCAGAGTCAGACTGTACTGATGTGCAGGCTGGCCTGGCTCTATACTAATGGCAAAGGCTTATTACTTTGGGTTCCAAAAGGATAAGGAAGCCAGTTGGCAAATACAAATACAATACTTTTCAAACCTTGTTAAGTTATAAAAATGACGTACAACATTTTTTACATTTAATTTTTTTTTCTGTATCTTTTAACATTAGTAACATTAAATATACCTAAACACATATTTTAGGGTATAAATTTACTATTTTACCAATAGTACAACAATGAATTTACTTCTCATGTTTAATTTCATCCAACACATATGATCATCCTAAATATGGGCTTCACCCATAACCAATGCTGCCATAACATAATTATCATCTGGTAGGGGATATTAATCACCTTTAGTGATAGCTCTAGTTGGATTTGTACATGCTCTTCTTTTTTTGTGCAGAAAAACTCAAAAATGGACATTTATCAACCCTTGTATGTCAGGTGGTGCAAAAGGGACACTGAAAAGGTTGCAGCGTTTTTTTCAAATTATATATATGATGTATCAAGATATGATGCAGTGTATGCTTACCAGGTCTGCCTTATGGCCAATTCCTTAATAATTTACATGCATAACTTTATGGCAATAAATCATGAATAATTAAGGTATTAATTTTTTTAGAGCACAATCATTTTTTTACCACATTTTAACTTTCAGATATTGTGTAAAGCATTCTGAAACTATAATGTATCTCATGCGACGACTTACTTGTAGCTTAAGAATTAACAACATATCTCACCCCTACCATCGACACCAGTAAATACATGTTCACCAGATGCAGTAGACAGCACATCATCAACTTCTACAATATGCCTGGACGAAACATTGATGTTTAGTGACACTACTGAACAAATTATTTGCGTATCATCCATCTATGGAACATTCCAAAAATAAGAGAACACGGAACTCAGAAAAAACTATGGTATCTTTATTAATTCGATTATTATATACTGTATATTATACACAATTGACATTACGCCGCCTGTCAATCAAACAGGCAGGGGTCACAGAGATAAGCCAATCAGCGATTGTTATCAGTTCCAGGCTAAGATGCCTACGATGTCCACCATTTTCCTTAGACGAGCTACGTGTCTAAGACAATGGTGCAGAAGTAATTTAGAATGAAATTATTTTAATTTTCTGTTAATTTTAAGCTTTTTGTATCATAAATTAATTAAGTTACCAAATATACAGACATTAGTTTATTATACAATAAGTCAATAATTTTCCACATATGGAAATAATAAGTACGAAACATTTATCCTGGCTATAACACAACGTATTGAAATGGGAAAAGGTTTAAACAAATCCACCTTTTCCCATTCTATCTATTAATAAACACATTACGTATTATAAGGTCCCAGAATATCACGAGTTATGACATTCTTTCGTTTATAACCTAAATCGTCAATAAAAACACAGCTGTAAAAATGCAAATATAATGGGTAAATACAATAAAGAAAATTGCGTGAAATTATCTAACCTGAAGACTTTTCTATTAAAGTTCAATAAATTAATATTGAACATTCAAATAGATCTGCAAAATACGAAACTGATACCAATAACATCATGTCTGATATATGTGAAGTTTAATTTAAAGAGAACAAGCAATTATCATAGTATTGCAAGCAATCCATAAGTCCCCTACCGGATAGAACCCCATCAGCATTCTGAAGGGCCATTGGCCATTCACTAATGTGTAAATTTTTCTCTATTTTAAGTAAATTTGTTGGAAATGTTCTTTAAAAGTGATCACAGGAAAAGTTTTTATGAACAGACAGACAGAAGAACTGAAGGACACTCTAAAGTTAATATTTGAAACATCCCTGTTACCAAAATATAACATTTTAAAAAGCAAAATTCTTAAAGAGGAGATAACTCTGGAATTAAAGATGCAATTTCATAAAAAGTTTCAGCTCTTTTTGACTAGTCACAAATATTGTTATATTTGCCATGTTTTAAGCCTATTTGTTGCCAAGGCAACCAATATTTTTTCAAAATAGGGGGAACTGTAAGACCTGCATAATCTCAAGATTGCCATCTACCCATTTGTCAAGTTTCATAAAAATATTTCCAGTACTTTTTGAGTTACCACTGGATTCAGTTTATGTGTAAAATTTGCCATATTTTCAGTCTATGTGTTGCCATAGCAACCAGAATTTTCAACATAGGAAGAAAAGAAAACGACGTGTATAATCTCCAGACTGCCATCTACACATATTACAAATTTCATAAAAATATTTCTATTACTTTTTGCGTAAACACTGGATCCAGTTTATGTGTAAAAATTGCCATATTTTCAGTCTATTTGTTGCCATAGCAACCAGAATTTTCAACAAAGGACAAAAGAAAAAGACGTGCATAATCTCCATACTGCCATCTATCCATATATCAAGTTTCATAAACATATTTCCAGTACTTTTAGCGTTATCACTGGATCCAGTTTATGTGTAAAATTTGCCATATTTTCAGCCTATTTGTTGCCATAGCAACCAGAATTTTGAACATAGGAAGAAAAGAAAAAGACGTGCATAATCTCCATACTGCCATCTATCCATATATCAAGTTTCATAAAAATATTTCCAGTACTTTTTGCGTTATCACTGGATCCAGTTTATGTGTTAAATTTGCCATATTTTCAGCCTATTTGTTGCCATAGCAACCAGAATTTTCAACATAGGAAGAAAAGAAAAAGACGTGCATAATCTCCATACTGCCATCTATCCATATATCAAGTTTCATAAAAATATTTTCAGGACTTTTCAAGTTATCGCGGGATCCAGTTTTGTGGACGGACGGACTGACGGACTGACAGACAGACGGACGGACGGACAGACGGACGGAGGGTAAACCTAAAGTCCCCTCCGGTAAACCGGTAGGGGACTAATAAAGCTACAGTCTCACTTACATCCCGGCAGAGCCCCGGCAGAGCCCCGGTAGACGTCCGGGGTGATCCGGGAACGACCGGGGTACGACCGGGAACAACCGGGGTACATCTGTAACTCTGCCGGCAACGTCCTGGATGATCCGGGATGATCCGGGAACATCCGGCATTCGATCCCGGATCAACCGGGGCTCTTCCGGCGTCATCCGGGAACGACCGGGGAAGCACCGGCATGAACCGTAGCTTCACCCACCTGGGCTCTGCCTGGATGATCCGGAGCGCATCCTGGGTTGTTAGTAGGGAACTACCGTAGTGCTGCCGGGGTAAGTGTGACTGCAACAATAATTTCATCCCGGATCGTCCCGGATCATCCCGGTAACTTACCGGAATGGTCCTGGGCTCTGCCGGGAGTAAGTGAGACCGAGGCTTAACGTTGTGTCTTGTCGTGAATCATATCAAATGTTTGTAAGCAATAAATTATAACATGTCATAAAAAGTAAGCAAGGGCATGCAATTTTCTGAATCCATTTTAACAATTCATGAAAAAATTAATGTATTATTAAAACTGAATTTCGCACATAAATTCCGAAAATTATGATAAAATAATTTGGGTCACTACAATAACTTTACTGTTTTGTCACAGATATATAAACAATATATATTTAGCTCCATGATTTTATGTTTCGCTACTTCAATTTCAAAATAAAACAATCATAACATAACCATATACTTTTCTACATAATTATAGTCTCTCTTTGATTTTGTAAGATATAATGATATTTTGTCAGTTTTAAATTTCCATTGAAGTCAACAAGAAATAACACCATCTTTGCAAAACGTTTCATGCGTCATTTATACGTGAATGCAGATTTTTTTTTACTTTTTAAAAATACCATAATACATTTATACATTGAATTACAGATCTACTATTCAATAAAACCATTAAAAGCATCACAATTTTATATTTACAAAATTTATATAAGGTAAATTCATTGGTAACATTAGTGGCACAACAGCTTTGCGAATACATCGGTAGCGTATTTTGTCTAAGGTTCTTACTGACCGGGTCACGTGAATCAGTGGGCGGAGCGATCCCTTCTCTGGCGTAATGTCAATTAACAACATTCTGGCACTTAGCCAACTTTCATTCTATTTTTAGAAATTTTTGATACTATTTTGGGTAAGTCATGTGACTTACCATCCTATACATTTTCAAGACCCAAAATCTGGTTAATTTTTTATCCTGATGAAGACCTCACAGTAGGTCAAAACCCAGTAGATAATAAAATAATATAAACATCCCTGGTGTTGACGTGTAATTTTCCTTCTAGTTACGTTATCTTGAACATATATAATTATGTAAATTTATCTTTATTTAAATCAACTACAAAGACAGCGAAGTGGACAGCTCAATGAATGACTCATCATTCCATTCCTGGGAAAGAATAAATGTATTGGTGTTAGAAGGTCTAGCAGTTACATATGTATTTTGGAAAAAGACTATGCCAACATAACTTAAGTAGAGGCAAATAAAGAATGATTGAGAAACAACAAAATATAGATTTTAGATGATGGCAGGATTTACTTCTAGTACAAAGAAGAAGAAGCAGACAATGGAAAAGATGAATTGCAACCAAAAACTTCTACATAACAGTTTGCTACAATGAATAAGGTCAGTTTTATGAAACCAACACACTCATTATTAACATCGAAAAAAAATACAGCCAATAGTTACACAAACAATAATGTAATTTTAACAAGAACTTGACAAAATGCCCTGAAATGTCAACTAAATTTTCTATTTTTAGCAACATGATATTATGTCTTTAAAAAAACAAAAACAACAACATTTTGTATGCTTTAGTTAACTTATTTTCATAAAGATGAAGAGAGACCAAATTAGCTATATCATACACTAGGTTAATGTATAAAACATCCTTTGTTCTCCCCTCTAATTTTTATGTTTTATGTATGTCCATTTGTCAGGCTTCAAAACATATAAACTGGTAATGCAAGAAGTCCTGGAGAAACCTCAGTTTATACTGAACAACCTTATAAATAGTCATGAGTTAGCAATGGAAATGCAGTAATGACAGTTCATAAATGTTACGATTCAATCGTTGCATATCTTTAATACAATGAAAGAAAAAAACACATATTGAGATATCATTGTGGAAGGATAAACTAAGGATGTATTTAAGTTTCCTGCCTTAGTGATGAGCTGGCAGTTGTTGAAATTTTGAATTTTAAGTAAGCAACTTCAAGCTAATCCTTTGGATGTTTAATCAGTTAGATAGATTACATGAAAGCATTACCTAGAGTGTTTGAAGAGTGTGAAGGCTAATAAATGTATAACAAGAGGGCCATGATGGCCCTGAGGTCGCTCACCTGTATATAGGCCCCTGAAGAGGGGCCAGTTATAACCCAAGGGCTTTTATTTGAACAAACTTGGAATAAAGACACCCATTAGAAGATGTTTCATGATGTTAGTTTTTGCTATACACATATAAGAAAAAACAATGACCTTCTCTCACCCCCCCCCCCCCCGGCAGAGTTAATTTTAACCCAAGGGCTTTTATTTGAACAAACTTGGTCTAAGACACCAATAAGAAGATGTTTCATGCTAAACATCTAAGCTCTAGCTCATTGGGTTTTTTAAAAGAAGATTTTTTAAGTTTTTACTATACACATATAGTTAAAAACAATGACACCCCTGGGGCGGGCCAGTTTTGACCCAAGGACTTTTATTTGAACAAACTTTGTAGACACTTATTAGAAGATGTTTCATGCTTAATATCTAACTCTAGCTATTTGGGTTTTTTTCAAAGAAGTTTTTGCTATACACATATGAGGAAATCAATGACCCCCGGGGCGGGGCCAATTTTGACCCCAGGGCTTTAATTTGAACAAACTTTGTAGACACTCACTAGAAGATGTTTCATGCTTAATATCTTAGCTCTAGCTCTTTGAGTTCTTTAAAAGAAGATTTTTTAAGTTTTTACTATATGCATATAGGGAAAATCAATGACCCCCCTGGTGCGGGGCCAATTTTGACCCAAGGGCTTTTATTTGAACAAACTTGGAAGACACTCACTAGAAGATGTTTCATGCTTAATATCTTAGCTCTAGCTCTTTGGGTTCTTTAAAAGAAGATTTTTTAAGTTTTTACTATATGCATATAGGGAAAATCAATGACCCCCTTGGGTGGGGCCAATTTTGATCCCAGGGCTTTTATTTGAACAAACTTAGTTGATGCTCATTAGAAAATGTTTCATGCCAAATATCTAAGCTCTAGCTCTTTGGGTTCTTTAAAAGAAGATTTTTTAAGTTTTTACTATATGCATATAGGGAAAATCAATGACCCCCTGGGGCGGGGCCAATTTTGATCCCAGGGCTTTTATTTGAACAAACTTAGTTGACGCTCATTAGAAAATGTTTCATGCCAAATATTTAAGCTCTAGCTCTTTGGGTTCTTTAAAAGAAGATTTTTTAAGTTTTTACTATATGCATATAGGGAAAATCAATGACACCCTGGGGCGGGGCCAATTTTGACCCCAGGGCTTTTATTTGAACAAACTTGGTAGACACTCATTAGAAGATGTTTCATGCCAAATATCTAAGCTCTAGCTCTTTGGGTTCTTTAAAAGAAGATATTTAAAGTTTTTTCTTTCGGTTGCCATGGCAACCAGAGTTCTGCTTTGAACAATTTTTAAAGGTGACCATCCAAGGAACATTCCTGTGAAGTTTGGATGAAATTGGCTTAGTGGTTTATGAGGAGATGTCACTTGAAGCAAAAGTTTACGGATGGACGGACGCCCGAAGGACGCCGGACGAAAAGCGATCACAAAAGCTCATCCTGTCACTTTGTGACAGGTGAGCTAACAAGAGCTGTCACAGGAGACAGCCAAGCTCGACTAATAAAATACTGGACGCAGTAAGGAGGACAAAACTATGAAAGAAAAATCAATTATGTATTATTATGTATTAAGTTATAGAAAAAAAAATAATTGGTTAACATAAATTCCAAGATCAAGGGAAAAAATTCTAGAAATAGTCACGCTAGAGTTATGAACCTTGTCACACAACATGTGTGTTATGATAAGAAATATATATTTGAAGTTTGAAGTAGATACCTTAAAAAGTAAAGAAGTTATAATATTTCTTAAAGAAAATCCTAAGTTCAAAGAGAGATAAATCTGTGAAAATTGCTTCAAGAGTTATGAACATTGTCACATAAAATGTAATTGATGATAAGGAATAAGTATTTGAAGTTTGAAGTAGTTACCTTTAAAATTAAAAAAGTTATAGTAAAAATAACATTTTTCTAGTAAAAAAATCTAAGTTTATGGGGAGATAATTCTTGCAATATTGGTGCTAGAGTTATGAACCTTGTCACATAAAATATGGATGATGATAAGGTACATATATTTGAAGTATGAAGTTGATCCCTTTAGAAATAAATAAGTAACAGTAAAAAATAATATTTTTTAAGGAAAATTCTAAGTTCAAGGGGAGATAAATCTGAGATTATTTGTGCTAGAGTTATGAACCTTGTCACATAAGATGGGGATGATGATAAGGTACATATATTTGAAGTATGAGGGTGATCCCTTTTGAAATAAAGAAGTAACAGTAAAAAACAAGAGGGCCATGATGGCCCTGAGGTCGCTCACCTGTATATAAGCCCCCCCCCCCCCCCCCCCCCCCCCCCCCCCCCCGGCCCAATTTTTACCCAAGGGCTTTTATTTGTTTATTTGAACAGACTTGGTAGACACCCCATAAGAAGATGTTTCATGCTAAACATCTAAGTTCTAGCTCATTGGGTTTTTTAAAAGAAGATTTTTTTAAGTTTTTACTATACACATAGAGTAAAAAACAATGACACCCCTCGGGCAGGGCAGTTTTGAACCCCTGGGCTTTTATTTGAACAAACTTTGTAGATATTTACTTAAAGATGTTTCATGCTTAATATCTAAACTCTAGTTATTTGGGTTTTTTCAAAGAAGATTTTTAAGTTTTTGCTATTTGCATATAAGGAAAATCAATGACCCCCGGGGCGGGGCCAGTTTTGACCCCAGGGCTTTTATTTGAACATACTTGGTAGACACCCATTAGAACATGTCTCATGCTGAATATCTTAGCTCTAGCTCTTTGGGTTCTTTAAAAGAAGATTTTATAAGTTTTTACTATATGCATATAAGGAAAATCAATGACCCCTGGGGAGGGGCCAATTTGGAACCCAGGGGTTTTATTTGAACAAACTTGGTAGACATTCACTAGAAGATGTTTCATGCCAAATATATAAGCTTTAGCTCTTACAGTTCTTTAAAAGAAGATTTTTTAAGTTTTTACTATATGCATATAGGGAAAATCAATGACCCCCTGGGGCGGGGCCAATTTTGACCCCAGGGCTTTTATTTGAACAAACTTGGTAGACATTTACTAGAAGATGTTTTATGCCAAATATCTAAGATCTAGCTCTTACGGTTCTTTAAAAGAAGATTTTTTTAAGTTTAAACTATATGCATATAGGGAAAATCAATTACCCCCCCAGGGCGGGGCCAATTTTGACCCCAGGGCTTTTATTTGAACAAACTTGGTAGACATTCACTAGAAGATGTTTCATGCCAAATATCTAAGCTCTAGCTCTTTGGGTTCTTTAAAAGAAGATTTTTTAAGTTTTTACTTTATGCATATAGGGAAAATCAATGACCCCCTGGGGCGGGGCCAATTTTGACCCCAGGGCTTTTTATTTGAACAAACTTGGTAGACATTCACTAGAAGATGTTTCATGCCAAATATCTAAGCTCTAGCTCTTACAGTTCTTTAAAGGAAGATTTTTAAGTGTTTACTATATGCATATAGGGAAAATCAATGACCCCCCGGGGCGGGGCCAATTTTGACCCCAGGGCTTTTATTTGAACAAACTTGGTAGACACTCACTAGAAGATGTTCCATGCCAAAAATCTTAGCTCTAGCTCTTTACAGTTCTTTAAAAGAAGATCTTTTAAGTTTTTACTATATGCATATAGGGAAAATCAATGACCCCCGGGGGCGGGGCCAATTTTGACCCCAGGGCTTTTATTTGAACAAACTTGGTAGACACTCATTAGAAGATGTTTCATGCCAAATATCTAAGCTCTAGCTCTTAGGGTTGTTTAAAAGAAGATATTTAAAGATTTTTCTTTCGGTTGCCATGGCAACCAGAGTTCTGCATGGAATTAAATTCTTTGAACAATTTTTAAAGGTGACCACCAAAGGAACATTCCTGTGAAGTTTGGATGAAATTGGCTCAGTGGTTTATGAGGAGATGTCATTTAAAGCAAAAGTTTACGGACGGACGACGGACGGACGACGGACGGACGACGGACGGACGGACGCCGGACGAAAAGCGATCACAAAAGCTCACCCTGTCACTTTGTGACAGGTGAGCTAATAATATTTTTTAAGGAAATTTCTAAGATCAAGGGGAGATAACTCTTAAAAATATTGGTGCTAGAGTTATGAACCTTGTCACATAAGATGGGGATGATGATAAGGTACATTTATTTGAAGTATGAGGGTGATCCCTTAAGAAATAAAGAAGTTACAGTAAAAAATAGTATTTTTTAAGGAAAATTCTAAGTTCAAGGGGAGATAAATCTGAAAATATTGGTGCTAGAGTTATGAACCTTGTCACATAAGATGTGGTTGATGATAAGGAACATATATTTGAAGTTTGAAGTTGATACCTTAAGAAATGACAATGTTATAGTGAAAAATATTTTACTGCACCAAAACTTTAATCTGAAATCTGGACGCGGACGCCGACGCCGGGGCGAGTAGGACAGCTCTTCATATACTTCGTATAGTCGAGCTAAAAATGTAAGAAACTGTCTCATGCCAGTGATTAAGTTTATGTTTCTTGATTTAATTTTTTCTTTGGTTTATAAGCATTGAATATGCAGTTATCAGATACATACAGACCGATTTAAATCATTTTTGTCATATTTACAAAATAGTCTTGACAAAAATGGTATTATTTCAAACTGAAGGGTTTTATTGATTGGACGAAGGTCCATCTAGGCAAGGCAACAAAATAAACCCTGTGTTCTTACTGTTGTTACGCAAGGTTTTGATCACACTTATAATACGGTCATTGGTATTCTATGTCCGATTCTTAGCTTCTAAACTTTTTGATTTTTATATCAAAATATTCATCTTACAAGAATTTGCTGAATTTATCTTACAATTATTAGTGTGTGACAGCCCATTTCCAATGTTTAGATTCTTAAACTGTGAAATATATTAATGTGTAGCAGGAATGCCTATCATTACATTTTTCTGATAGAATCTTATTTTCAGAATAAAATATAAACAATGAATATTTTTCCTTAGCCTTATTTATACATTTAGTATCTTTTCAAAATCATTCAGCTGGCACTATTTTTTCTATCTATAGTAACAGTAAGCATAACTTAATGTATTATTTCATGATATTCATGCTATTCATATCTTATGTAAGGGTTTTATCCAATAGAGGGTTGTTCGTTAAATTTAACTTAATACACTTCAATATATTTTAAAGCAGAATATTGATTCTTGATATTGTTTACTCAATATTTTGTAACATTCCTCTTTTTGTTATTTATTTTCAAGTCATGCATTTTTCATGAATTGTGTGATTGCAGAGAGAAGTGGCTATATAAGCCAGTATTTTCTGTCATTTCATTGCCTTGTCTACAGATGCAAAAGGTAGCGTATGCCTATTATCGCCTGACTTGGTCATTTCTCTCTATTTTCCCTATGAAGTTTTTTTTTTTAACTAATATTTTCATTTCGTGACATTTTAGGAAATCAATTTAATACTTTGGCATAGAAACATCTATTTTGCAATAAAACTGTTGAACTCTGAAATGCCTATGTTCTTCATATTTGAATTATCAATTTAATCTTCAATGAACCTGGGTGAATAACTAGGACGTTAATTGTGATCACCGTGTGTCCGTTTGTCCGTCCTGTTACAAATGAAATGATTTCTGTACAGTTTAAAAGAAAAAGCTGAAGTAAGTTGCTGAAAACCTTGCCATCACCTCTTTGACTCAAAGCACTTAGCAGGTATTTATTATGAATATTTCATTACAAAGATGTTTTTAACTTTAAAGTATATAAGACTTTGAGCTTTAAATCTGAACACTTTCTTATTTCATTCAATTTAATGACTATGCTGTATAATTCAACTTAAATAAGATCATAGATATGTTGTCTATTAGATTTATAGTACAATTAGTTTATTTATGTCACTTTTATACTGTTTTCAAAGGCAAACAAATCAAGAAGATGAAGAGACCCGTCGGTTAATTTCCAGCAGTCTAAATATTGTTCATGATGGACCAACTGCTTTCCAGCCACAGCCAAGTTGTAGCACAGTTACATACCAGGAACCAGTCACAGCCAAGTTGTAGCACAGTTACATACCAGGAACAGGAAATTTCCTGTCTCAAGAATCGTCTGGACTATGCAGAGTACCAACTAAGGTAAATGTGGTCAGAAATGCAGGTAAGACTAGGTCAGAAAAGGTATGGTTATACGTATGATGTATTCAGATCAAAATTTTCCAGAAATGCTCTTCAGGCAACAGTTCTCATACAACTTTCAAGATATGCAAGAAAAGTATGGTTACAATAGGAAAGCAATCAAGAAACTTGTCAGGTCCTGACAAAAATGCTAAACTTATCAACTCAAATAGGAACAAGAGGGCCATGATGGCCCTGAAATCGCTCACCTGAACATAGAAACTCTCCATGACAAGGAACAAGTAATAATTTATTGTGAACTATACAAAAGCGAGTTAAAAGGTTACAGTCTGGACATGATGGTTGTGTAAGTGGTGACAGACAGACAGACACGAGCCTTATCCACGACACATTGTCCGTTATTTTGGTGCCATTAGGTCAAAGGTTATGGTCAGAGTAACACATGATTTAGAAGCATGTAAAATTTATTTTCCAGAAAAAGACACTATGAATACAGTATAATCCCAATATTATCTTATTGATGGTTGATACACAAGGAATTTGTCTACTATATTAGACACATAAAGAATAAGAATAACATATCAAACATTTGAATGAACTAACCCATCAAATGTCTTTTCATATAATGTTCTTTTATTTTTGATGAGTTAAAGAGTTAAAGGAGAAGAAGGGAAGAAAGCCATGCTTTTTATCCATCAGACCCAGTTTCAACAGCATTTATTGAAAAGGTATGGTAATGAGCTTGTTTTGATGGACAGCACCTATAAAGTTACCGGATACGACATACCTCATCATTGGACAATAATTAGCAACTCTCACTTATAGTCTTACCTTCTTATAATTTTGTAAATCTAGTCAAATGATAATTATATCTTTGTATTGTATAACATTTATGTACATATTTTCAGTTAAACGTATCAATAAACGTCTCTGGGATACGCATCAACAAACGAATGGTATTGTCAGTACATCATTAACAAATTTGAAACCATGGACGGGAAAGATCCAATAGAACGAGAACTTGGGGTAGAAACTGAAAGGAAAAGGACTTTGACCAAGAAGGGATTAGAGTACAATAAGGAAATAAAATCAAAAGCAAGTCTACAAATGATAGAGATCCTTAATACAAAAACTGAAGAGTTGAAAGGGTAATTACAACATGAAACAAGTGACAAACAAACTGTAAAAGGTGTGTACTCAAACTGGTGGAACAATTATGAACAGTTGCTTATAGCACATGAACAGTATAAATAATTATTGAATGAAACAGAATTGCACAATGATAATAGTCAATTTGAAAATAAAACCAGTGACTATGCATATGTAAAGTATGAGGCAGAACAATGGTTTCTGAAAAACTGTAGTGTACCCGAAACACGTGAACAATTAGAAACAAAATTTCATCGTAGTGGCAGCTCTAGATCATCAAGTAGACATTCAAGTACACTGTAGCCTCAATAACTCGCTCGTCATTATAACGCTAATCTCAGTAGAGCGCTCATAGACCTTGGCTCCCAAAAAAAAACAAAAAAAAAAAAACTCCCCCCCCCCAAAAATTTTTCTTTCAAGTAGACTTAGATTTATAGCGCGCTATAACGCTTGCCTAATTTGACAGTCAAGTACAATAAACAATTGTTATTAGGACATTTATGAGCGCCAAAGGTGTGAAAAACATGCCCAGGTTTTTGCCCTTTTGTTGTTTTACATGTCTTCAAATTGTTTCCAAAATCTCAAATTCATATCATAACTGTGACATTGCCAACCGGTGGTGAGTATAAATAAACTTAAATTCACACACATAGCTTTAACATGTAAACCTCGCTGAATTAAATTATTTTTTATAAAAGAGATCTTCCATGTAGATGTCAGTGGTCCTCCGGACATTCCACTGAAAGTGACTGGGGGGCGGTTTCTGTGTATTGTGACCGGGCCAGCTTCTCCTCTAAGTTTGATTGTATGGACCGTATTCCGAGAGGTTTTGGAATAGCTGTGGGAATCCATCCCAAGCATTTTTATCAGTTTTCAGAGAGATTGCTGGAAAGTATCAGGCAGCTAGCTACAATATGTAGACTGCACTGTGTTAAAATGAGTTTGCTTAATGTTTTTAAGGTCAAGGATAAAAATCCGGAAAAAAAAGAGTAAAATTAAGAGTAGAAAATGTAAACATGAGGACATACATGTAGATGATGAAAGACAAGAAGTATGATGCTACTAGAGAAAGGAAATTCATTGGAACATGGCTTGATGTTTTTATTGACTTCAGTATGAGAAGGATAATAACCTTATGTTCTGTAAATATTGTAGTAAGTATCCAAAGCTAGCTGTCACTAACTTGAATCAAACATGTGGGTTTGTTGAGGGTTCAAGAAACTTTAGAATAGAACCAATTCGTTCCCATAACAAAAGTGCTGCTCACAAAAATTTTGCAAATCAGTTATTTTCTCACGAAGAAAAGTCATCATTGCATGTACCCAACAAAAGTGGACTAGAAATTAAGAACACAGATATTGGGAAAGCACTTTATAAATTGGGAGAAAAAAGAATGTCAACGTATGAAGTTTGTTTACAATTGTGCCTACTCCCTAGCCTAAGACAACAAACCCTTCACTGATATGAAAATGATGTGAACACTTACGAAAAGAAAGTGTATACCTTCCTGACAATTATGACAATGATGTGAGAGCCCGTGAATTTGCATCTTCAAAACTCGAGTGTATCCAACTTGATGCTATCAATGACATTCTAAATAGCCGCCCTTATGTCTCCAGTTTAGCTGATGGCAGAACAGGTGTTTCATTTACAGAACAAGAAATTGTGTATTTAGGTACCTAAGTGATGGAGAAGTAAAAACAAGATTCATTTCTCTGGAAGAGCTTAAATCTTCATATGCCAAGGGTGTAAAAGAAGGAATTGATTCTGGACTTGCTCACTTTGGAATTGAAGTCTCAGATTTTACAGATACCAGGAACAGAAAACCTACACTGGTGTGTTCCAACTTAAATGGTGCTAATGTAATGCAGGGACTAAAAACTTGGACTATGTCATCGATTTTGAAAGATGTTCCTTGGGTGTTTTATATGCACTGTGTTGCCCATAATCTTGAACTGGCCACTCTTGATAGAATAGATTTTTACTTGATTGTATCAGTTCCACACACTTTTGCTTGCGTCGCCACTGTCTTATGTTCATACGACCTGAGTAAAGTCAGTAACTGTAATGGTCACAAACATAGCAGTGTTTAATGGTTTAATGTTTTTGTGGAAACAACTCTCACTTCTGATTGTGGCATGGAAAGAAATCAACTACTTATGTTTGTTTCATTTTACGCCTTTTTCCAACAGTATTTCAGTCATATAGGCGGATAGTTTCCTAACCATCGTTCCTGGAGAGTTACACCAGTACTAGACTACCTTCCTCCGAACTACTTATGAATAAATCTTCTTGAACTATATAGAATGTAAATATTACTAGTAAACTTTATTAAAATTAAAAGAAATATGAACACAGGATTGTTTGTGTGTTTAAACAGTAATTTTAAGATACTTGTTCTTAAAGAACTGTTTCATATGTAAGAGTTAATGTTAGCAAATGTAAATTATTAGGGTTCAATGCTTAGTGTTAATTCAAATAAGAATATTTTCCTATGATTAAGAATAATTTCTTGAAGTATTGATTTATGGTTATTATTTATGTACTATAATATATTGTTTATATATTTTTTTTTTTCAATTTTTCAGTTTAAAACCCCAATTTTACTTATTTTTAACGGGATCTAGTTTGGGGTGTTTAGACCTGTAGGGCCCACGCCAGGGGGCTGCTGTCCATTGCCAAGCTGTGGGACAGATCCCTTTCCCCTTTAAAAAAAAAAATTGGCCAAACAGGCATGTCGTTCATGAGGATTTGCCCTTTGTCTGTTTTAAACATGTAAAAAGGTTTTCACAAAGGGAAAATAGGGTTTGTTTAAGAGACACAATTCCTCAGGGGGAAATCTAAATTTTTGTCTAGAAAAAGGGGGGGGTAAACCCTTGTATGAGACCCGGGAAAATGCGGGAAGTTTGTTTACCCTGCCCTGCAAGAACGCCCGGGGGAAGGGTCGGGAGGAGGACCCAGGGGACATGCTGAGGGAAAAAAAGGGAAAGTAGAGGAAGAAGAAGAGACACGGGTACAGGAAAGGGAGGAGAGAAAAGAAAGAGACAGGCGGGAAAGACAGGTGCGGGCTCAGAACGATATTTTAGATAACTCGTACGACAGAAACGTTGAACTTGCTTATTGAGACGATTGACAGTCATAATATTCTTTGCCTCAGTTATACTCTATATAATTATGTGATACTGTTTATTAAAGGATTCGATGTATAATCCTTGTTATTTTGTTTGATAAAAGAGATTTATTGATAATCATACATTTCAGGCTCAGACTTATTTTGTTCGTTAATAATTTTCCTGATTACAGTTCTTAACAAATTAAATCTTCTTTAATAGAACTTAGATTGCTTGAAATAAATTTTTGTTGTTTACCTCTTCCTGTACATTGTAATTGTAATTTTGATTTAATAGTTAGATTACTTTTGGAGTAATGTTAACCTTCTTTCCAATCATTACTAAGCTACATAATAATTGGTTTAAACATATTTAAAATTTAAGCTCGATTGCGAAACAAGTTCGTGCAACTTATATCAATCACTTTCGAGTCCGCTTCCTGGAACCAACCAGTACTGGTGTCATATGGAGAAACATGGTCGTGACCCGAGTAGGGCTCGAACCCATGATCTCTGGGTTCGATTGATGAAATATTTAGCTGTCAAATTCAAACCATTCATTTGTCTTCCATTTTGGCTTCTCTCCTTCGATTCTACGGCCATATAGCCGATATTAGAATTAAAAACAACGTCAAGCCCGTTTCGCGCCATTTTAATATCAACAGACATAGTGAATTCGACGTCATAGATAATACAAAACAACGCGAAAAGAAACATTAAAATATCAGATTTAAAGACGGGAAGAAGTTATGGGATAAAGAAATTAAAAACAAGAACTCCAAGCGGCTTAAATCTTATGTAAAATCGGAAGAAATATATTATGCACGAAAATTAAAGAAGAATGGCCAAAATCCAGGTATACCAAATTATGTGAAACTTGCAACATCGTTTACACTGATAAAAACAGATGGTACCAACACCAAAAAAGAAAAGTTGAATACTTAACCAAGTTCATTTGTTCCTGGTGTAATAAGCACTACGCAAGACGGGATTCGCTTAAAAGACACTCCATAAATGTACATGGATTTAATGAAACAAAATTCGAATATATCAAAATCTATAAACCAAGAACAACACCCAAACCAACTGAAAGCAATTATAGGATATTAAAAAAGATGCCAACATTTAGAATCATTAACAATAGAGGAACACCACAACTAATCAACAGGAAACAGAACAGAAAAACTAAGAACACCAACAAAACACAGAAGATCCACATGGACATTGAAACTATGAACTTTCAAATACCAGAACCTATATCTCCATTAAATCCAAGTAAGAACAATAGCTCAGAAACCTTGTGTGAAGATGAATTTGGACAGTATAGTCACACCAATAAACAGATAATTTCTATTGGATCCATTTATGGTATTTTTCGTGAAACTAAGTAGGACTTATAATAACAACATTTTCATTTTATACTTGACAACTTATTGGCAAAATTCCAAAAAATTCTTGGCATACTTCCATAACTCAACCAAATATAGTATGGTCACATGACTTTTTAGTTTACACATTTTATATACTTCAGGGCCTAAATTTTCAAAATATTTTTGTATTATCCTGGTGAAGGTCCATTATATGACCGAAACCGGTAGATAAATATAATAACGTAAACCCACTCTGGTGTTCCTGACGTGTTGTTCTTCATCCCTTTCTTTATTACTTAGTTGTTCAGAACTTGTTATGAGTTATTTTGAAACCAAACAATCTATTTCTTTTTAAATTTTATGGAATACCAAAAAATTTTATACTTTAACCCGGGGGAATTTTTTATATTTCTTTTTCTTTGGGAAATGGGCCAAAAAGGTCAGTTCCCCTCCAAAAGCTTTAAAGCTTTGACATTTTTTTAAAACTTTAAAAGTTTTACTTATTTTAAAACTAAATGATTTAAAGAATTTAACAAAAATTAATAATAAATTAAATTTGAAAATTTTTTTTAAATTAAAAGTCTTTTGGTTTGATTCTGGTTTAAAATAAAAATCTTAAATTTTTTCTCTTGAAAATAAAATTTTATTTAAATTTTCGTTTAAAAAAAATCTCGAGGGGTTTTAAAAAAAATAAAGTCTAAATTAGTTTTTATTTTTTGGATAAAAAATAACTTTAAGGAGCAAACCTAACCACCAAACCCGCCACTGGTTGGCAATTAAAAGTTTAGAGAACCCTTTGGGAAAAATGCCCTTTAAAAATATATTTAGTTTTACGTGTCGTCCGATTAAAAATTCGGCCATTTTTTATTATAAGTCCCGTTGAGCGCCCTTGGGGTGTGGGTTTGATTCAGCTTGAACCATTGATTATAAACTGACACTATTACAATTGCATGGTATATACAATATTACAGTCAACCAATCAAATTGTTCAAGTGATTACTGAATGGTATAAATCAGCTGACTTTGATTGAAATTGTCATGTTACCATTCGAGTGTTAACAAGGTTTTTCCATATTTGGGCAGTGTGACCTAGCCACTCAAAGAAAGTATGATGCCAGGTGCCACTGCTTCTGTTGTGGACCTCTCCACTTGCAAGAAAGAAAGTGGTCAATTCATATTACAAATCACCTGGGTGGGGCTTAAACCTAGGCTACCTTCTCAGTTGGAGTTGGAAGAAAGGAGAAATTGGACCTTGGATAAATTTGTGGAATTATATTTCGATAGGTTTACTGAGTTGGATTGGGAAGACTATTAAAAGTGTGCCTGTAATTTTGAATATCTTTTGTTTGTTTGCTTGTTTGTTTTTTTTTTTTGTATTCTGTGCTTTTCACTGTAAGATTATGTTATGTTCATTAGATTTTGTTTATTTTTGTTGTAACAATTGATTTTTTAATTTCTTCTTTTGTTGTCATTTTGTAACAGTTTTTCTTGTGATTCAAATTTTGTTTAGTTTCTTAAATAAATGGGAAACTCTTTCCTCCCTTTGCTTTTGCTTTCGCGATAATATTTAAGATTTAATTTCTAATTACATGGGATTCCTTTGTTTTTTTAAGTAAGTATCTTTTACACTTTTTGCAAGGTATATACAATATTATAGACATGCAATTAAATTGTCGCAGTGATTACTGAATGGTATAAATAACCTGAATTTGGCAATGTTAGTTAGGTCTGCAAATATGACTGTGGCATTTTTCCAATTGTGAATGTCCAACAAATGTCTGTAAAGGGTTGTGAAAAGAAACACTGCCACCCCAGCACCAGTTAGTAGAGAAACTGATAGCGAACAGCATGGATCCTGATCAGACTGCACCAATGCGCAGGCTGGTCTGGATCCATGCTGGTCACAAACCCATTACGTTGGTTTTGTCACGAAGCGGCTCAAATCATTCTGAAATAAGAGCAAACTGGTGTGTTATGGCAGCATCGAGGTAATATGTGTGAGCTACAAGGGAGATTTGTGATGATGAAATTCTGATCAACCTGCAACTTACAGGTAAGTTTTGCTTAATCAAACATACATAATTATACGGTAACTGTCAGTCTGAACAATAAAAACCTATGCTGGATAATCAAAATACTTTTAAAGCATAGATTTCAAACAGTAATAGCAGTTAAAATAAGTTTTATATAAAAAAATTACAACCGAAAATTATCAATACATCATACAAAATAGATCTACAAAAAGGAAACAAAAAATTAAATAATAAAAAAACAACAACAACAACGAAACTATAAATGCCCTTCACAATTCAGAGACAGTCAAAATAATTTATGTATGAGTTTCAAGGATTCTACCCAAATGAATCTTTAAGAAAATTAATTTAAAATCAGTAATAACATCCCCATAAAAACTAAATCATCATTTCCTTTGATTTATCCTTCACCTTTAAATTCTTAAATTTATTATTTTAAATATATACACCATGGATTTCTATACATGACGATCAAAATGAACAACACTTGTATGTGTATTTAAAAAATTTGCACCAATCTGCATTGATTTCAAACATACCTTATCTCCCCAAATAGAATGTACAACTGCCTGCACTTACTGTACATGTGACTAGACACGCCATCATGTCACTAAGACACGCCCATCATTTGACAAAAATGTCCATCATTTGACAAGACACGTCCATTTCACTTTTTTTGTCTATTCAACCTCGAGGGAATGGTAACACCAATGATGGCTACAATCCAGTAGACGGGGCCGAACAACATAAACACAAAACTGACGTCAAACGGTGGTCCTATAGCATCTGATGAATAACCGACTGTCCATGAATACAGAATACCGCCTACCAATGGAGCTAAAGACCTACAAAAATATAATATTTGGTCATTGTGATTATAAAATTACTAGGGCCGGGAACGAATAAGGAATTTGATGTTCGAATATTCGTTTTCCATGTTCAAATAATATATATATTCAAATATTCGTTTTTACAAAACTCGTTCCAATATATCTCTTCAATATATCTCTTTTACGTAGTATCCGAAATTGATTAGGTCGAATACTATATTACTTTAATATGCTTAGAATAATTGATGACTAAGAAAAAGGTTTCCTTTTCATTGTACGAATATTGGGTAGTGTTTCTTTCACAATTTAAATTACTTTGATTACTGTCGCAAAACAGTATTACTGACTTCACACAAAAGATGTAGGGTTACAGATATTGTACTATGTTCAAATATAATTGAAAGATATATGGTAATTTTTCCTGTCTTACCTAAATATTGCTGTAATTGTCATAGAAAGACCATTCACTTGGCCAGCAAGCTCTGGTTCTACAGAATTGTTGATCAGCAACGAAGTACCAGAGAATACACAACTAACCATTAACTTCATCACTGTGTTTGTAGATAATAATAGCACCCATAATGACACTGGCCTGAAATATAACAATAGCAACTATAATTACACTGGCCTGAAATATAACAATAGCAACTATAATTACACTGGCCTGAAATATATACAAATAGCAACTATAATTACACTTGCCTGAAAATAATTAACAATAGCAACTATAATTACACTGGGCTGAAATATAACAATAGCAACTATAATTACACTGGCCTGAAATATAACAATAGCATCTATAATTACACTGGCTGAAATATAACAATAGCAACTATAATTACACTGGCCTGAAATATAACAATAGCATCTATAATTACACTGGCCTGAAATATAACAATAGCAACTATAAATAATTACACTGGCCCTGAAAATAAACAATAGCAACTATAATTAAACTGGCCTGAAATATAACAATAGCATCTATAATTACACTGGCCTGAAATATAACAATAGCAACTATAATTACACTGGCCTGAAATATAACAATAGCATCTATAATTACACTGGCCTGAAATATAACAATAGC
The DNA here is from genome assembly GCF_026571515.1 of Ruditapes philippinarum. NCBI lineage: Eukaryota > Metazoa > Mollusca > Bivalvia > Venerida > Veneridae > Ruditapes > Ruditapes philippinarum. The sequence goes on from NW_026853172.1 coordinate 22,028, forward strand.
AACTATAATTACACTGGCCTGAAATATAACAATAGCATCTATAATTACACTGGCTTGAAATATAACAATAGGGCATCTATAAATTACAACTGGCCTGAAATATAACAATAGCATCTATAATTACACAGGCTTGAATATAACAATAGCAACTATAATTACACTGGCCTGAAAATAACAATAGCAACTATAATTACACTGGCCTGAAATATAACAATAGCAACTATAACTTACACTGGCTTGAAAATATAACAATAGGCAACTATAATGAAA
>NW_026853173.1:0-18312 GCF_026571515.1 Ruditapes philippinarum
TACAGGAAATAGGCTATTCAGAAGTAAATTTCATTCGCTATTTCTATATACAGAATACGTATTTGCACGAATACGGAATTTCGTATTTTAGTAATATACGGACTTGTTATAAAAATTCCGTATATTAGTAAAATACGGACTTCGTACATCAAAGTTCCCGTATATTACGAGTGTACGGAGTTCGTATATTAGTCATATACGGACTGATATAATATACGGTCCCGTACATCTCCGTATTTCAATTTTCCCGTACTTTACACGTATTTTAATGATATACGGAATTCCGTACACTTCCGTATATCCATGTCTTTTTCGCAGTGTGAACAGATTAAGAGACTTATACATGTATAAGGTGTATGTCTTGTTGTTTCATACTGTTTTGGTGACACTTTTGTTTGTGTCCCTTGTTGTTTTCTCGTCTATGGTAAGTATCTTCCCTTTGCCCCTAGTTTTATTTCTTTATTCCGCCCCCTCCCCCTTTCCCGAATTTCCTATCCCCTACCACTGTGCCAGTTTACTTAATGGTCCTATTAATCATTCATTTATTTATTTTCTTTGATTTAGATTTCCTTGTATGTTACCATTATTTCTTTATATTTATCATTTTGTATCATTTTAGTGATAAGCCAGACCGTGCTCTCTCTTGCACCGTCCTGTTTTTATGTTTAGGATCCTCCTGGGTTCCTTGCAAATTGTTCTTGTTCCTGGGTCGTGCGGGGGTTGCGTTCATTGAACGCGGCCTTTCCTTGCTCATCTTGTTTATCATATTTTATACTTGTATACCGAACCGAACCATAACAAACAGATAATGATTATCAATACAAGGTTCGACAACAAGCAAAGAAATGTAAAGAAAACAGAAAAAAACTTATCCACATATCCGCCCTCCAAAAAAAAACACCAAAAAAACGCCTGAAACTGCAAAACCGAAACATGAATACACATGGGTGCCAAAGACGGCTTGGTAGGTACATGTGCCTCCCTTGCGCCCGGTTTCAACAGAATTCATCACTTAATATAATAATGTAGAAATTTTAATCAACACCCAGAGATGTGTACAAAATACGGCGGTAATCATGGAACTTCCAATGCAACACATTCGAGGTGCCGTTCAATGAAAGCGGGAACTAGATAACATGGAATTTTAAATGGATATAGGTTTTGGTGTCATTTTGCGACAGTCGTTCTAACAGACGACTACAGTAATCTAATCAGACTATTTCTCCCATCTGTCTTACCATTGTTATGCTATTCTACGTCTTAAAAAGGGTCACTAAATTTCCGCTTGCTGCGTTTTATCATAAAACCCGTCATATCTGTTCGACAATTGCATTTTCACTGAGGACTGTCTGAAATTCCATTTTATAGTTTGAAATTTTAAGATTTTTTTCTCAGAATTTAAAGTTATTTTTGGTTGTTTTGAACTTCTTCCCCTACACAACTGTCCTTAATTTTTTTTAAAGATAATAAACTAGAAATTGATAGGGAGTTTAATATAAATTGAAATTCTTCTTTGCTTCATCATGTATAGTTATACTTATAATTCATTAAATGTACCTACAAATACATTGTATTTTCATATGTGCGAAATCATGGCAGGGTAATAAAATAAAAAGGCAGTTCAGAAATTTCACCTAATGATCACAGATGTTAAAAAATCCGACATTACAATTTCTAATTTGACAATTTAAATGGACTTTTAAAATGCAGTATGATCTGACGTCGGACATCTAAGTAAGGTTATCAGAATATCCTTTTCACATTTTATTTTTAATGCTGAAATATTCTTGTGTGAAAAAAAAAGTTATTCCTGCATAATTCATAATAAATAACTTAAACAAATTATATTATAAAGCTTGACAAATACAATCGATTGCCGCCGATACCTGTGTTACACCATTGAAATTTTACATTTTTACCCTGTTTTACCCTGTCACCGCTTGCGTCATTTTCCAATATGGCCGCTTACATTAAATTTCAACGATTTAAAAAGTTAAAGTGGAATATTTAGACTTGTGTTCGACTTTAAAGTATGATAACTTGGAACCTTGCATAAAAAACGGTTCTCTTTCAGGTAATGTAGACCGTTTCTTTGAAACCTTTTTAGTTTTTGCTCCCAACAACTTCTAATTGGGAAGCGTCCGTGCATAAAAATGCAGTTCGTGGTTGGACTTGGAAAAAGACAGCGCCCGTCCAAAATTATCTCGGTGTCTCTTTGACAAGTCTAATTAGTTGGACTAGGCATCTGCCTGCCTGCATACTTAATACATACAATTTTCACAAGTTTATCGGCAAAAGCATCATAAGGGTCTTTAATTGTTCAAGACATCTCGATAGATGTAAGGTACAAACCATGTTTTTCTTAACAATAAATATTAATCGATACATAACTGATATTTCATATAAAATGTGTTCTGTATATCATGAACATTTATATTCTACATTTTTCTAAATAATTCAAAGCAGTGCGTTCACAGTTATTTTCATAACATATACTGGTGTTTAACAATGACGTTTTTTCTTGAAGTTAGAAACGCGCCTTAGGGGATTTGTCATCACTGTCTAGCCGAAATGATGAACTTTGGAATTGTAGAGTTAACCCAAAAGGCACGACATGACAAGAACACGAGAATAACAAATTGTTTTCACGATTTTGTTGTATGCTGTTAGCAGTTAAATATGGATCAACTTTTGAGCACTTTCTAGCAGCCAAACTGACAACGTTGTTCTTTGATAAGTAATAGAAAGAGCACCAAAACACGTGGCTATCTGATTTGTACGAGAGGGCGTAGCCCCAAGTATTAATCAAATTGCCAAGTGTTTTGATGTTCTTTCTCTTTTGTATCATAGTCAAACGTAAAAACACGTTCCCTGTTGTCACAATATGAAACCCCAGAAAAAAGGAACCAATGAACGAGCATCTGAATATGATATTTCTGTCGCTTTCCCTTTCTCTGCCGTTACAATAAGTAAACCCCAGCAAAAATGAGCCAATCAATGGGCATGCTCTGGAGTGCGGGTAACTAATACCTGCACTCTAGTTAACACACTGTGCATTTATATGTATACGATTTAACTCTGACACATTTTCAACAGAAAGGTCTCCAAACTATGACACAATTTTCATTTAGACATGACAATACTTCTGGTAATATTTTACAGTGAAAATTATCAAAATATAATTTCACACTTTTAAACGACGAAACTACTTTTTAAAGATTTTCCCCATGTGGTACCTCAATTTTATTTTTGCTGACAATTCTGACAATGTCAGGCTGTTTAAAGAAAATCAAACCTGAAATTGATAAATAACTTAAATGTCAAAAGTAATAAAAAGAAGAAAACTTACTTCTATTCATTCAAATTCCAATCACCAAATTTCGGCTCTAATTCTTTTTGTTTCATTTTTACAGTCTAAAAAATAAATTCCTTCCACATGCAAAACTGCTCTTGATGACATTTGGGCATATTATAGTATCCTAGGAGCAATAACTGCCGTATGATTTATGAAAACTTGAAAGGCAATGACAGCCATCCTCGGAGAATAAGTAAACAAGCCAGCCTTCCTGAGCCAGCCTTTGAAGTTTTCCATTTTCCTTGCTGCTTTTTGAATTATTTCACATATGTCAACTCTTATTTTTTGTCTGTTACAATCCTCAAATAAGTTTTCTTTCTTTTAAAAAGGTGTATTACTAACAAATCCAAATGATGTCCATCTGATTCAAACACAATTATTTTCCTCCCGTGAAATACACAACTTTAAAAAATGGCTGCCGCTTACATATTACAAAGCCAGGTCTAATATAAATTCGCAGTAAGTAACGGAAATATGGATGGATGGTTGGACTTTTCTCCTACACGAATTGTTTGTTTTTATTATCTAAACAAGCGATCATTTATATTTTTTAATAAAATCAATAATATCACCGTCAATAAACGTTGATTGTCGAACTAATTTTTCAGCTCAAGACTTCTTGTATTTAATAAGAAATTTCGACTAATGGGGCTCTCAATGGGGAAAACAGATTTTAACATTAACGTTATTATTATGGAAATTTCGTTTTAACTTGTTTTTAAGCATAAAAAAGAAAACTTGTTTCTTTGTTGTGTAAAATGTAATTTTATTTCATCTCGTGAACTTTAAAAACAGTATTCTCACTCGGGGCTAGGCCACTCGTGAGAATACTGTTTTTAAAGCCCACTCGATGAAATAAAATTTCATCTTACACACAAACAAACAAATATCCTCTATATAAACGTTATTGATTAGATAAATAAAATGGATTCCCTATATAGTAGTTGGTTAATGTTCTGTGTGAGACGTATATAACTAGCATCAGAAAGCACTTTCAGACCCGCATATATACAGGCATATTAGTGAATGGGTCTTGCAGATATTATAAAGCATTAAAATTTCGGCTTTTGAGTTAAAACACAATCCATTTTGTGAATGAGATTTTATTATTATACAAAAAAAATAAAGTGATTGAATATATAATGTGTCTAGACTAATAAATCAGAAGTCTAATTATAAACGGTAGATATCTTTCACAAGTAAAAGTCTCATTTAATAATATGTTTAGGATTGTGATAAATATGCAAACATAAGCAAATCTGTAGATAAACAAAGTAAGCTAATGTTTTAACTTACATTACTGTGTTCCTACTTTACAAACATAAATGACACCGAAAATTATTTCATTTAAATATAAATTTGAGGATAGCACAAAGAAGTAACAAAATGCAGTTACGTGTTTATTCTAGATTTTACAAAATTAGTCTAAGCCTTCGGGTTCTCGCAAGTTAAGGCTTTGGGCTAACTAGTCAATCTTTAAAATGTCACTAGATATCAAGATCCAGTCTGTGTTTTATCGTTCTGTTATCTTCTGTATACAATGTACACTTATTATTAATGATATGTTTCCTTGTAATTTCATTAATTGTCATAATTATATTGTATAAATAATCGGTGTATCTAATAGGTATGGGATCCTATGAATTAATGTAATACATGTAAGAAACACTCTCTCAACAGAAAACAGACACTTGATTATTGACACCTACCTAAATATTAAAATCAGTAAAGGTATATTATTTTAAGACACTGTTAACACCTTGAATCTGTTCAAAATTAACAACACAAAATTACAGAAGATGCAGCTTGTTCATGTTATAAATTGATAACTGCATAGAATAAAATGGGCTAATATTCGGCTGAAATACATTTACAATGTTCACCTTATTACAGGATTTTTTTACAACCAATGCCAATAAATCTTCTGTGTCAGATCTAATTAATGTTTGAATTATTAATGATCCAGAAACAGTAATAAATTTAAAGATACCCTTGGCAGTCTGATTGCTATTGTTATAATTATTTATATGCCCTTAGTGTATAAAATCTAAAAGCCATGTTTATAAAAAATATTTCGTAGGCATTTTCCTTGAAAAGTACGTAATTGTTTAACAATAACGAAAATTGACTCTTTTCACGCGTGTATTTCAAAAAAGAAAATTATCAAGGTTTGCACCTATAAACTACCAATATTTATGTATAACGTTCAGCCTAAAAGTGTACACTTACAGTGTAGAAAAACAAACTTGTTAAAAATGTCATTAGGCAATATGTCATAATACTTCATATTTGTTCTTTCCATGCAGCGCAGAATGTTTTTTTTTTTACCCACAAAAAAACGGAAACGTCCTGGTGCCAAATCCCAATGTTCTGCACAACCTCTCATTAACACCTTGTATATTCTATTTTGAATGTATAAAAAGTCGAATAAGGAGACTTGAACTCCCTGAAGCATTGTTGAACATGACTTGATGACCATGGTTAAATGGCTTTACCATAGCTATCTTAGGATGTAAAGGCCTTAATTAGCAGTAGTTTAACTAAAATAAATGTTGATCTCTAAATGTAGTTTGTTGACCAATAGAATATGACAATAAATCAATTTTCAAATGGTTGTTAAAATACAATGGATTTAATACATGTATATTAATGATACATTCCTGTTAATAAAATGTATGTTTCATTTGCATTACGTTTATAATAATTAAGATAACCCCAGTAATTTACATACACATTAAAGTGGAAACATTGACAGTTGTTTCAAAAATATATATTCAAGACAGCAGGATCAAAATAAATTAGCTTTCTGGTAAATGTGCATGTTTAAATCAAGTAGAACAATTTTGTACATAGTCTACCTAATGGGTTTTACAAATTTAAAAATACCTTTGCTAGCAGATAATCCAATAAAAGGTAACACAAATTATTTTAATTCTTAAAATAATTTTATTTTAAAACATGTTACCAATAATTTGTGATCTTAACTACTGTCCAAAAGTTTAATCGGAAAGTTTTTTCATTTAAAAAATGAAATTATGCTGACAATATTTTCGCATTATTTTGTTATTTGTATTTTAAAATTGTAAACGATTATATTTTCGGTGTTTTTGTATTGTCTACTTTTCCGAAAAGTTTAGTTTTTAAGAAGCCGGTATGAGTATGAGTGATCTAAACAATTTTCAATGTTTAAATTTTGTGTTGTTATTCTTTCGTATTCTTTTCCCATTTTGTGTAAAACCATGGTGAATAAAAAACGCCAAGACAATGACGGAATATCAGCCAACCAAGAATACTCACATCATTACTGGAATTAAATACAATTTATTAGTTAAATTACGACAACTGGGATAAAATTAAAACTTATTACCATATTACAGCTGACGCAAAAGAACCTTACATAGATAAATTGAATGACGTATCCAATGATAACATGTCAAGTAAATCGTCAGAACGCTTATGATACACGAAGTAGACACTGGAAGTTTATAAGGTTTTAAAGTTTGTTTATAAGATTATAAGAATAAGATTGGAATAAGGAATAAATAAACAATTACATACGTAAATATTTCAAATCGTTGTTTGTGTAAATGTTTCGTTATTTAATTATTTTCACTATACATTGGTAATTCCTAATATTGTTTATACCTCGGATATAGAGTACACATTAATTTGCAATTTCTATAAAGCTTAACATCAATGCTAAATTGTCTCTTTCATTAATAATTTTTGTTGGCGGTGCAACGATGTAAAGAACGTTATATATAGCTGTCAAAGTCTATAATAATTCACTATATTAACTCTACTGAAATGACTATCAACCGGTACGGTACATTAATACATTAATGTTTACTTTTACACATTATATTGCAGTTCAAGTAATGGCCTGCATCGCATTGCAATGACTATTTACATATATAATTATTTTTGAGCAAATATTGGGGGAAAACAAGTTGCGTTTATTTTTTAACTGTTTTGGTGTAAGTAAAAAAGCATTGTGAGTTTTGTAACTTATTGTCTCTATATAGAGGATATTGAATGAGTGTAAGTTAAATACTGAATTTATTGCACGAGTTGAATAAAATTATATTATGCGAGCCTCTGGCGAGCATAATATTATTTTATTCAACGAGTGAAATAAATTCAGTAATGAACTTACACGAATTTGATATTCTATTTATCACATACCCAAAATAAAAGACCGTTTAAAGTGAAATAAGAGTCATTTTCATTGACGCGCCTATATTATAACGCTAACATTCAGCGCGTCTTTACATGTTTGTATAACGCTAATGACGTCACGTCAAAATATATGCACGGCCGTGCAATACCATTTTTACGGAGTCGCAAAATCGGCACGGGTGTGTGATAAAAAATCATATTTAACTCGCTTGTTAAAAGGTTAATGCATTTATATATACAAAGGTGCGCTCGCATGTCATTGCCAATCCTTCTCCAAAGAGCTGACAACATATAGGTTCACTGCTCTGAAACAAAAAAGCTATATGCATCTTCATGTATCTTGTTGTTTTCTCCTATAAAACCTGCATTTTCTTCGACATTCATGTCTAAAGTCAGACTAAATCAATCCTTCAGATAAGCTTATTCCAATACATTACAGTTTGGTGGGAAATCTAGAATAACATTATGTCACAGCTGTTCAAGCGAGTTGCATCGTGAACTTGAGTGTTTTAGCGAGTATTGTTTCAGAATGATTGTTTTGGAGGGGTTTTTTTTTTGGGCTTTCTATATAATATAGAAAAAAAGGAGATTTTAAAGCAGATAGATGGTCATATCTTTAGTAACTAAGACATCATCAGATATGTCAGAATTTACATCTTTGAAATGTTTTAGAAAAAGAATAACGTATGATAAGAGACAACTTGGTAAATTTGGATTTAGGTAATCTTTCACTTACAAAATTTTAACAATGATATTTTACAATATATTCTCAGTAATTATGCTGCAAACAAACGTTGCAATCTTGTGGATGCATAGTTTAAATAATTTAAATAACGACATCATTAAAAACTTACATTGCTTAAATGAAAAGGCATTGTCAGTCAATTAAATGGAGAGTTTAAGACACAGTGTTAGATACACTTAGATAACGATCACTTCGAATACTAGGTCACACTATCTCAGAACTGTGAAGCAATATCTTATATCACGTCAGATCATCGTATAAATAATTTATCCTCAAGCAACCGTTATAGCCGTAAATAACTTTCACAACAAGTATACTGAATAAATGAATGTTGTGTGCTGCGTTGCTTTACTTAGAAATAACTTAAACGTCATGCAATCTCTAAATCACTTACAATAATAATTGTTACTTTTGTTAATTAATTAATAATACCAAGAAAAGATATATCTTCAAAAATAGATTTCTTGCTGGTTTTACGCGGCATGCTTTTTCCAGGTTTATGCGCTGGACAATGGAAACATTATGTGTTACATGGCCGTATAAGGTTCTTACATTTTCTAGTTAATGTATAGGTAAAGGTAAAATACACACAACAGACTTCTTCGCCAACAAATGTCAACATTACCCACCTTGTACTTATATTTTTCATACATTGGGAAAATACTTCAAAATGCATTAGGCTGCTATCAGTTTAATCCCTTTTTGTATTGATTGAAATTGTCCTGTTTAATGTGTTCTTGTAAGTATATATATTTAAATTATGTTCAAAGTATCTTTTGTAAACAAAGTACATATTATATAAGCTGTATGCGTTTATGTACAAACTAAAGAGCTTTACATTATCACATTATTCTTTGGTAGTATGATGATTGCAGAAAAAAAGAAGTAGCAGTAAAAGAGTCTGCCAATTTCATTTCAATTGAAGTGAATATTGTTATCAGCTTCGGACAATACTTGTTCATATGCAGTTTTTCATGAAATGTGAAATACAAGATCAGAAAGGAAGGCCGACGTTCAATGAACGCAACCCCCACATGACCCAGCAACAAAGAACCACCTGCAAAGGTCCAAGCAGGACACAAAGCAAAAACATGACAAGGCATAAGGCAAAGAGCACCGACGGAAATGCTCTCACTAAACGGATAACTATGTTGATTTATTGCAAGCTTATTAACTACTAAAAAAATAGAAACATTCTTAATTTTTGCCTACAGTAATACAATGTTATGCACTTTGTGAGTTACACAGGCAAACATGCTTTTGTCTGAAATAAATATTGAATTCTTTAGCAGACATATTCAGAATTTACCCTAGTTTTCATTATTTTTAATTTGTGATAAATCAGGTTTCAGAGCAAGTAAACATTGCGTTCTGTCATTGCGAAAGTTATTATGCATGACATTAGGCACAAATATTTACTTAAATAATATATTTCAGACTTTTAAGCCTTGGTCACTTCTATGTGATCATGCGCTACATATATAAATCATTTTGATAAATTGCGCAACATAAGCGTGTATGGTCATGTTTAATTGTAATCGTGATTTGTTAAATATTTTCGTGGCCATGATGAATTATAGTGGGAAGTGTTTCATAATATGTTATTTGTCATTAAATATAATATTGTGTCAATGGTAAAAGATGTTGTATATTTCATATAAGAAAGATATTTTAAAAGATTAAAAGGTAAAACTTCTTGAAATTTATTTATTCTACGGTTTGAGTGATGTGATGCTACCTAAATTGATGAAACTACTCAGAAGGTAAGGTAATCTCTCATAAAACATGATTCTAAATTGTGTTTTATCTCCTGTCATACATTGAAAAACCATATGTTCAACTATCACGAACGGGAAATAGTTTCTAGAGAAAATAATACTTGACACAAAATAAAATAAAAAACTAGAAAATGATACTTGAAAACAAATATGTTGTTCAGGAGTTCAGTCAATACATCTCTTTCAAAAACAGCTTACTATTTTCATTGCATACAAGATTAAATGTATATGACAACATATCAAAATTCCAAATAAGTGCTCACAAGATTTTTTTTTTTTGAAATTAGAAGACATACGAACGCTCCGCGCTATCAACGCTATGTAAGTCCTGTAATATGAATATAGTTGAATGGGAGTTTCACTTTTTGATGGCTTGTGTAATTAGAACTCTTTTTAAATTGATACTTCTGTAGATGGCCGCTTTGAATTATAAAGTTCAATCGCGAAAGTCACAAATAACATAAACTATAATTGCACGTGAATGTATTGTTTTGTATCCGAAGTAAGTGGATCGAAGATGTTAAAGTTCTTAAAATGACAAATATATTCTTGCATGTCAGACTGGCGTTTCCGTTAGTTTTACCCATGCCGGAAATTTCATCTGGCATGGGGGTGCCAGATGAGTCGCGTGCTGTACAATGGCACGCTTAGGATGACGTCATTTTAACGTTATGAATGAAGTTGTAATTTCTGTCGCTGTTGAAAATAAGTTGTTACGGTTGTAATGATATAAATTTCCATAGAAAATAAAGATAAAGAATGTAAAATATAATGGAATATGGTAGAATATACAAGAAAAAATATCTGACATATGTTAGCGGTTCGTTTCGGAATATCCGTCCCTCGGTAACCCACCCATGGGCGGTAGCTCGGCAAGCCTTGTTAGCGCCCAATGGGCGGGTCACCTCTGGACGGATATTCCGATCCGAACCGCAACATATGACAGATATTATTTAATTTATTGTTTCCGTAAAAATATTTTCATAATTCCTTTAAATCTCTTGAGTGCTATATGCTTTAATTGAAAGTTTGTGTAAGGCGATGGTTAGAAACTTCTAAATAATTTGACCGTTTTCCAAATTGAATCATGCTTATTTAACGGTGTTTATAATGTACACATCATGGTAATTCTAATTACGTTGAACATTTAGAAATATGCATCACTCCCTATGTACTAATCTACTATATGTACCTTTATATATGTATTTCTATTCACTTGTTTCAATTGTTTTTGAATCACAGACCTGCGCCAGTAAAACGGATATTGGTTTCCGTTTTGAACAAATACCAGGACGGAAATTATATACATAAAGGCGTTTGAAACGTCAAATCATAATACTTTCAAGTTTCTCATCTCAAGTCATGAAACAAAACTGTCGGTGTTTCATAATTTTATCATCACGGAAGATTCAGTGCTATTTAAAAGTTGTTAAAACACTTATCAATACAAATTTACAATTGATTTCCTAGAGGTGTTTGGTAATTCGTATCATATACAATTCATGGTAGCATTTTAAGTCAGTAGACGTGACATGTAAATATTGACAACTATTCTCTTCAGAAATAAGAGAATTTTATAAGACCTTGTCTTCTTTTCTAATCACGTTTTGTCAGAATATTTGACATGATTTGTATATATTGTAAACTGTTATATGTGTTTTTTTCTAAGAAATAAAATAAATTTAAACTACAGAAATACATTCAAATGACATTTTTATATTGATGAATGTACTCTTATAATCGAGCGCATAAATTGTCTGTCTGTAAGCAAGGAAAAACTCATTATTAAAGGAATGTTATGTCTGTAATTTGTTTTCGTATATGATTTTAATTCTTAAGAAATGTCCAACATGTGTTAGATATTATAACGTTTTAATTATAGATTTAGATCATGGTAATTTGATTAATTACTGGGGAAAGAAGCGCTCAACATTCAATTATGTGTCGTAAAGGTAGGAAAATGAAAACAAAATTGTATTTTGACTTTCATACAAAATACAAAATCAATATAATTGTACCTATAAGTGAATAAAGAAGAAAGGTAAGTAACAACAGATAGAAAGATAAAATAAATAACTACATGAGTATTTTTTCTTGGAAACTTTAACAAGATAGCAGAAATTAAATGTATTTGACAAATAACATGTATAGCTTTTCTGATGCATAATGGGTCACAGTATCCATACATAATATCTTTAAAATATGGCATTTGTTTTAAAGCAAGGACCACATTTACTAGACCAAAAATAAGAAATGCAACTTCCTTTTTGCATTCTTTAGTTCAAATTAGACATATTTATTAAGAAATATTTCAGATTTCAATTACTGTTTGCAGTTAAAATATTTTACCCCAGGAATGAGTATAGTATTTCTATTAATAACATATATTTATTCTGATGTTCAAAAGCAACGATGAACCGGTATCAATAAGCCGATCATTTGATATCGTCCTTCTAGAAAATCTTTGATAAATATTTTGACTTATGTGAATTGCGTAATTCTATTCCAATGTACGCAAGTTTCTGTCGATCTACAAATAAAATATGAAGAGCAGTATTTGTATTTAAAATCCTTTAGAGAACTATCAAACAAACATCGCTTTTAGCAGAATTTAAAATGAATTAAATATAACTAGTATTGATAATTCTCTTCAGTATAATAACCATTTGTGTTGTACTAGTTCCTAAAGAATATTGGTAGTTTGGTTATACTTTAAACAGTTTAAGCTAATTGAAAATACTTGTAGTTATAATACATCTACTACCTTACAAGACCAAATAAAATCAAATGCTTGGCAATGCTAAAAAGCTTTTTGTTACATAAGATTGTGTTCAATAAAATTGAATTGTATTATTATAAATAATATTGTTATTTTTATAGTTGGGGTTTACGTCGCACTGACATTGTTAACACTGTAGTGGTTACATGGAGACGTTACAGCTTTTCTCGTGAAGGAAGACATCGAGTTCCTCTTAGTTGCATTACTTCAAGCAGGAGCTGGCACCTAAGCAGAACCACCAACATTCTGTAAGCTAGTAGCTGGATTGCTCCTCACGTGTAACAATGCAGAGCCCCTGTTGGCGGAATATAAGCCTACATCGATGAGTGGCAAGTGGTGTTCAGTTATACACAGACCATACTCAGATATACATTTTAACAGATGCATATATCCCTAAGATTTTTCATCGAAACGTGATCATGGCGACCACACAGTCACTATAATAATAAATGTTGTTCGGATGTTTAAATCTTTCATATATATTGTAACAATGAAACAATATAATTAGTAATTTGTATGTCCCAATTTCTAGTAACAGAACTTTTTTAGTACAATAGGTCTCCATGTAACACATTATTTATGTATTTTCCTTGGTTTTATATGTTTGTCATTATTTATTGCAATATTCTAGAAATCATCGTGTAATTTCAGTTTTTATTTGATATAACAATTGATATTGCTTTGATTTATTTTCAAGTTAAATTATCACACTGTTGATGCGTTCACATGGCTGATTGATTGTTTTGATTGAATTGCAATCGACTAAGTGTTAGAGTGTCTAGCATTTTAATGTGTTTTACATTCACACAAAGAGACGTTAAGTGTGTATGGCAGCTATTTAGGTTGTCCTACACTTAAGTGTTCTTATATTTTAAAATCATTAATTAAAATATGCCTAATGTGGAGAACTGAATGCCGCTTAAGATGGTGTTAGCGGGATTAAGAGACGTTGCACTTAACATGTTATAAAGGATAGATGAAATTAAAACTGAGTCTGCACTTTTCAAGTATTCGTTCTCTTGAGGGATCCGATTCCAGAATTTCATTAGGTTTAAGTACATTTTTTCTATAAATGTAGCTGTTCTTTTGTGTCATAAAATATTTTCCTTTCTATTGATTTGATATTTGTTTAGTCGCAGTAACTCACCACACAATGCTATTCATTGTGACGTTTTGAAGTACTATTGCCCAATAAACATGCCAATAAGCTAGCAGCCATACCATTATATGTTATTAGAATCTCTATAGATAATTAGGTAGTAACTAGTTGTTACTTTAATATAATATCCTCGCAGCTTAAGAAGCGAGGCCTGTCAGTGTTACTCTGATATATACAGATTTGAATTGAAATTGTATGAGGTAGATGAAACTCTTCATTTCAAATTTATATCTTTAAAATAATGTTTTATAATATAATAATGTTTTTAATTTAAATTCAATAAACAGTCGAAGAAAACTTTGCATCAATATCTAGGTGAAGAATATAAAGCATTCTAAACTTACCGTTTCGTTTCATTTATTTACAAACATTTAAGTATGGATGTGTAAATGTGTCAGTCGGTCGGTAGTGTATCAGTGAGTGTTTCAGTAAGCTTTTCAATTTTGGATAATTTTCACAATTAGAATAATGTTTCTGATAAAAAAGAGTGAGCAAATGAACCGAAATATTGCACATTAGTTATTGTTAGTTGTTATATTTGTCATCTTATTAGCTACGTGTGTGTACATACTTAATTGCAAAATAATGATTTGTAGGAAACAGTAATCAAACTTTGTGTACAAATGAGATTTAGTGCCTATTTCAACACCTTTTGCAGAAGCCAACTGTGACCTTCATAATGGGTTGACCTATCCTGGATTTCATTTTAATAAAGGACTTTTAATACGTTCAAAGTGCCCCTTAGTTAGTCAAAATAAAACACTTGTCTTCGGCTTTCTACTATTATTTAAAATATTTTTTTCTTACATTAATAATACGAATAAGATTGACGAATTCTGCATCACCTGTTATCACATGTTGCATTGTTTTCCTTTGTTTGGTCTAATTTACAAAGTCAACCTTTCAAGTTTTAGCTCAGTCATATGGATATTTTTTTGAACCACTACTTAATGTTTGTGTATTTCAAGGCAGTTTGGACAAATGATAGACGTATTAAAAGTCCCTTGCGTAATGGTATTATTACTTGCGCAAATCAACTAGTCTTGTGTAGAGATATCACAATTTTAATATGTTTGATATATTTAAGTATAATATCATATTCTCCCGGTGATCATAATAGCAGATGTTTAGCGTATTGCATATTATATTTTACGCCAAGGCTTACTTTAATTAGGAAAACATATAATACACAATACACTTAAGGAGATTTAGATCTTTTGTTATGCTAATGAAAGTCCTTCATGCGTTCTTGCAGAAACAGGGTATGCACTTGCTACTATTTGAAGAATGTTACGCTACATCAAAATAATGATGACTTCCAACTTATTATAATCTTAATAAATCAACATATTTAGGATATAATTATTATATTGCATTTGATGTATCAAAGATGTTACTTAATCTGCTAAAACAATTATGTAAAGGTCATTGCATTACTTTTTGCGTTGTAAAATTGTAATTACATGATTGAACAAAATTGAAAATAACTATTATTATTTTCAACGTAAATTAATTTAACCAAATTGAAAAAAACAAACAACAATATAATTGAATGATGTTATTGATGATACTGATTCGTAAAAAGTTCCTCTGAATAGAGAACATAAAAAGAGATTTAGATTTGCATTAGGTACATGTACCTGTACATGTACTACTGTAAACTAAATTGACTGTGTTTACTCTCACTCTCAGCCATACTTACTATTATAGTAGACTGACTCAGCCGTCTTTGAATTTGGACAAGACGATTCATTATTATCGGGCAAAATCTAAAGTACCGTATTTACGGAATGAAGAGCTAACAATGTGCTGGTAGTCACTGGTCTATCTTTATTGCCGCCAGCAGACGATAGGTAAAAGTAAGCCTCGTTTTAGAAATATGATGGAAATAGTAACAATAACTTTATTTAGCAGATAACATGACTGTACAACATCTAATCATGAGTAGTTCTGACTCTTTTGGTGCATATTTTAAATTATTTCCGCTAATATGTAACTGTGCTTAATTTTTAACATGTCATTTCTCAAGCCGATATGACATGTCCAGTGAACGAGAAAATATAATATTAACATTCTCCAAAAGATAGAAACTGTGCTATGACTATTTTAACTGATGAGACATTTTATAAAAACCTTAAGTCGACATAAAATAAGACTAGTTAACAAAATACAAAATCAATCTAAAAATGATCAGTTATGAAAGATTTACGAATATGTTTGATTATAAATGGGAATAAAGTGAAATTGTTAGATTATTCATCCTGTAATACGAAAACATTTTAAGAATATAAGAGCTTAATATACAATTATCCAAGAAAACTCTTATAAATTTTAAATTATACGTAAAAAGATTACCTCATTTGAATAAAAGATCATGTCAGAAGCTTATTCCAATCAAGGTACTACACACGCATTAGAATGTACTGATATAACCAAAATTGTCGGCCTAAAAGGTTCTCAGTAACAGGCAAGTTTATAATGTAAATGTTTCTTCAACATTTTTTGTATTTGTTTCATTGGATACAAACTAAATAAATATAACTCTTTACCAAGCTATTAATACAACGAAAGCATTTGGTAATACCGGTATAAGATTTCCACATGTTTATTTGATTTCTTGAATGAGTACGAAAGTAAAAAATTGTATATATTTTTCAATGCGTTTTTTTATCAGTAAAAAAGTTGTCATTTAAGTACATTTTGACATCTTTCTTTTTATTTGTTACAAGATTTACGATGCTATCAAATATATCTTTAAATTATCATTTCGGTGAAACTTTTTTCTTGTTTATACCATTTTAGCATTGTAAAAGAATTGATTTAAAGATATCCACATTGTCTATTTAGAACTTACAAATAACACACAAAATTGAGCAAAATTATACCTTGATATTGAAAAAGATAGACTGAGTCTCTTTTTTCTATACAGTCAACTAGAATATATGATAGATTATAAGACGAAAAACGACACAAACTGAATAAAATACAAAAAGATTCAATATGCACTTTATCATAAAACCGTACTTTAACTTACATTAGCATTGTTAACTGATTTATTTACATTTTGAATATGCAATTACGCGTCCCAATCATTTGTTCTTTTAAAGTAGTTTTTAAGACAAAATAAATGAGGTAAGCTTCTAAACACAAATTGGATAAGACTATGTGAATGATTAAAACCAATTATGTCATTGATGAAAAATAGGTTAATGACCGTCTTGTCGTATTATTGGAACATTCATTAAATTAGGATAGATATTTTCCTTTGAAAAGAAAAAAAGGGTTCATCGGCCTAGTATATTGACTATTTTAGTGTGCTTCTGTAGTCTAACAAAAATTGAGAAATTCAAATGATGTACTTGTGTTATAATAATTGTGTTACACTAATGAATAAACTTCGTTTAAAACGTTAACATGTTCCAAATTATAACTGTCAGGTACAACTGTAAGAAAAAAAGATGTTATCTGAAGTAGCCATGATCCTTTTTTCTTTTCTTAGCTTTAATAATCAAAATTAAACCCCGAAACCATAAAGTACGAAATCAAAGTGTGACGTAATATAGCTCTATAACATATTATGCATCTTGTAACCACAGATGAAACTATGAAAATATCATGTTCAAATTTCCTATAAAAGAAATGATAGTGGAAGAAAATCAAATATTGTAGGGGTAATAAACTAACTTCCATATGAAAAAGTGAGGACACTTATGCACAGTTTTACTTGCAATACATACAGCCTAGATACATTTACATTGCTCTGATTATTGTAGACTAATTCTATTTGGATGAGTGTGCAGATTCTTGTGCGTGCGTGTGAAGATGTATTTGGTTTCGTGATTAACAATTCTGTTTCAATAGAATGACAGTGTTCAAGGCTCAATGCTTTCTTGATTAAAGCAGGGTTGAATGTTCTGTTTGTTGATAAACAGACTCCACATGAATCTTATATATATTATGAAGAAGAATAAATTGACATAATATCAGTTTACGAACGAATTTAAATATTGTATTGATTAATATCACGTCATGTTCAGAAAGGATTTAATTAGTATTAATGACGTTATGTAAAGAAAAAGATGGAAATAATTTTATGAAATTACATAACAATTTCATCTATAAATTTCTTTTAAAGTGTTATGCTTATTTAATATTGTGAAATTGAGTTTAATTGACTTTTTATGTACAAACATCGAATGATAAAATGGTGGTTGACCAACAGTCAATATTTTACAATGTTCAGGATAGGAATCAAAATATAAAAATGCCTAAAAAGACTGCCCCAACTTTTGTTTTTATAAATTGAACAGTAACAGG
>NW_026853174.1:0-61389 GCF_026571515.1 Ruditapes philippinarum
TTTATTACGCTGCTTACGATTGGCGCCGTTTTGTGTAAAAATATTAACAAACTGTAGGGAAAAAATATGTGGTGTCGGTGTAGTGGATTTTAAATTTTGGTATTTTTAAAAAAAAAAAACATTATAAAAAATTTTTTGAAAATAAAAATAAAAAATGTTTCTATTTTGTTTTTAAAAAGGGTTTAAAAAACCCCAAAAATTTGAGGGTGAAAACAAAAAAAGCCGCATATACAATTTTGTCCCCCAAACCAGTGCAAATTGGGCAGTTTGGGTTTTTTTTCTTCTTTGTTATATTTAAAAAAATTTCCGGGGAGTTTTTAAAAAATTTTGAATATTATTGCCCTTTCAACCCCATCAATCTTTTAAAATTTTGTTCAATGTTTAAAAAAAACTGTCAAAAGGTTGGGTATTAAAATGAAATGGGGAAAGGGGGAGACCCCTCGGAAGAAATAAAAAGGGTAAAAATTTTTAAAATTGCAGAGTCGGGTTTTTATAAGTTGTTCATGAGATTAAAACTTTTCTCACCCCAAAAAAGCCCCCGACTAGGGGCGGTATTAATCTTCAAAAACCTTAATTGCTAGAAAAATTTCCCGAAGTAAAGAATTTATTTTTTTAATTTTAATTTTCAAAAACTTTTTTTTCAAATAAGTTTCTTTAACACTTTTAAAAACCCAGAATCACTTTTTAGATTATTTTAACTTATATTTTTAATAAAAAAAAAATTTTGTATAATTTCCAAAAATGAAAAGATATAAGTCACTGTGATAATACAAACAAAAATTAAAAATGTTTTGGTATTTTTTTCGGGGCCTGGTGAGAATACGCAATTTAAAATTTTTTAAATTGTCACGGGTTTAATTTAGTTTTAATACGTTGTAAACAAAATTTTTAATTTTGGTCAGTTTTTAAAAAAAATGTGGTATCAACGGGGGAGGCATAGACCCCAAAAATTTTATTTTGGGGATGCCCCAAAATTTACATGGGCCCGTTTTAGAAATTTAAAAAAAATTAAATGAAATTTTTAAAAAGGGAAATCTTTTTTTAATATTTTTTAATAAAAAGGGACTTCCCCCCATATGAAAAATTTTTTATAAAGGGGAAAAAAAAGTAAAAAAAAACCCATTTTTAAGTTTGGGGTTTTCCCCAAAATTTTCTATTTCACAATAATATGTTTTATAAAGAATTTTAAAAGCTGGAAAATGAAAAGTTTTTCCCTTTTAAATTTTAAAGAAAAGCATCTTTGATACGTAATTTTGAAAAAAAATTTAAAAATAAATTTTTCCCATTTTTAAAAAAAGATTTTCCCCTTTTTAAAAATAAAATTTAAATTTAAATTTTTCCCTGAAAACGAAACATAAATAAACAACTGCAAGTAAAGGGATCTTTTAATTTAAATTTTGACGAGCTCAAACTCACACTTTTAAAAATAAATATGAAACCCTTTCAAAATAACGAAACTTTGTACCTCAAGAAAATTTTTTACCGGGAAAGCATGCAAAGTTGTTTTCATAATGGGGTTTTTATATAAAAAAACCCTAAAAGAAAACATACTTTTTTTAAAACTTATTTCCGTAAATTTAAAGAATTTTAAAAAAAATACAAAAAGAGGATAAAATTGAAAATTTATTTCCGTAAAAAGTTATGCAAGAAATACAAATAGATTAACCCATATTATATTATTTATTAAAGTTATTAGAAACTATAATGAGAGCTCTGGTTAAAAAAAAAAAATTAAAAAAAACTGACAATAATCAATAAAAATAGATTTATCTTTCCCAAAATACATATTTTTTACATGTACTGAAATTTTTGGGCAAATTTCGAACGGAAAAAATCTTTAAAATTTGATTTTTTTAAATTGGGAACAAGTAAAAAATTCTTTTTTTATATAAACAGCTGCCTACACATACTTTTTATTATTTTCTAGTTATATTTATTCACCCTGATATAAGCTAAACGTGTCTCCGATGGTCTGTGGGTTTGGAAATTTCCCGGTTTTTTACCCAGGCGGCCCGGGGTTTGTTCCCCGGGATCGGAAACACAATTTTTTTTTTTAAATTTTGGGTTTTTTTTTGAATTTTTTTCTTCATTAACTTTATGCCTGGGGAAATTTTAAAATTATTTTCTCACAAAAGAAAAAAAAGTTAAACCCCCCGGGTTTTACCCCCAAAATTTCCAGATTTAAATTTGGTCCCCCCTCCTTTTTAGGGAAAAGAAAGGGGGGTCCCCAAAGCGGGATAATGTTTTAAACCCTTTCCCAAAAATATTGAAAAAGAAAAAAGAAATTTTAAAAAGCCAAATTTTAAAACGACTGTTTTATCAAAAACAGTTTTGTTTTTCAAACCTTATAACACTTTTCAGATGGGAAAACGATTATTTTTAAAGAAAAGAAATTTTTTGGGTACAGTTAAAAATCTAAAACAAAAGCAAAAGGGCAAAAGTCCAAAATTTAATGGGTGAACTACATTTAATTTGCAACATATATAACGACATTGCCCCTAAAGTCCCCAAAAAAGAAATTTTTTTGATTTTTCCATGAATATAAATGGGGTTTTTTTTATGCAAACGATTGTTGTAAACAAAATTTAATTACGACAAACAGGGCCTAAAAATAAAAAAATGCATTATTCCCAAAAATTTCTATTACAATTCATAACAAAAAAACGAAATGTTTCTTTTTTAATGAAAGATTTAAAATAAGCATATATTTTTACATATTTTTGTTTTAAAGGTATGTTATGGCTTATGCCATTGAATTTCAATTAAAGCGATATATCACTATTTTTTTGTTACAGTTTGCCAGTAATCAATCGTAATTTTAGGGCAATCAGAAAACAAAACACTTTTTAATAAGGAATTTCCAATTTAGAATTAGAGAATTAAGTTCCATAAATACTTTTTATTAACAGTACTGGCGGTATTATATACTCATTTATTTATTTTCGGAATGTTGTTTTTTACCCTTCTTAAAACCATAGCTAAAATATGAAATTCATAAGGTCTTGTCTCTTAGTATTTTATGTATGAAATGTGGTTTTATTTCTGTAGACATTCTTAATTTATATTGAGCATATTGTGAGTTCAAAACTACACTTTTGAAACAAATCATAATTTAAACAAAACACGCACATACTTTAAATATGTACAGTAAACCGGTTATGTCCCAAATCTTAATAATGGGTTTAACTGTAATTCAATATACAGTTATCTTTAAATTGGGTTTAGTATTTTTAAATGACATTCTTAAACCCTGAGATCAATTATTTAAAACAAAACTATGTTTCCCAAAGGGATAAATTAATTATCAAAATGGAAAGTAAAAAATACTTTTCTGATATTTAAAGGGGGAAAATTTGACACCCTTTTTCTGGGGGTTTCTCTGGGGAAAACCAAATTTGATTATCCATTAATATTACTTAAAGGGGAATTTTTTTTTTTATAGTTATGGTAGGAGAAACCCTTTTGTCTTTTATTCATTTTTTAAATGTTTTTGGAAATTCCTCCAGGCATATAATTGTCCCTTTTAAAAGATTTTTTTTTCATCCCCTTATTGAAGAAATCCTACATTTTAGGAAAAAAAGAAAAATCTAAAAGTGAATCGAAAGTCTTTTTTAATTTTTCCTCTAAGCACTCTAAACCAAAATGAAACTCTACGTTTCCCAAAAAAATCGCCCACGGGAACAGTAAAGTCTTAAATAAAAGGAAAAAAATATGAGCCGGGGTATGAAAAACCCAAAATAGTTGTTTTGCGACAGCCCGGATCCGACCCCCTGCGCATCCGCGCAGGGCTGATCAGGATTCCCTGCTGTTCGCTTTCAGACCCATAAAGTGGAAACTGTAAAGGGGCGCATGGGGTCCCGAAAAGACTTTGGGGGATCGAAGGCTGGTCTGGGTCCCTGCCCGGTCGCAAACCTAATTATGTTGGTTTTTGTCAGATGCGGCTATTTTGCCCTTTTTAACTTGAAAAAGGATTTGGGGCAAATTAAAGAAAAAACGTTGAACTAAATTTTAAAAATTTGCCATTTCAATTATATATTTTTCCCGTTTTATTTTTTTTTGATGTAAAAGGTAGAAATTCGATTCACATTATGGTGGGTTTTAAAAACAGATGTTTTTAAATTTTTGTAAAATGGTTAATAAAAGCTTTAAAAATTGTGTTGCAGGAAAAGAATTTAATTTTTAGAAAACAAAAAAAGGGATCATGGAATAATTTTTATTGCTTTTATACAAAAAAAAACAGAAACGTTTTGAAAATTTTCAAAATCTTAAGGAATATAAAAAATGTATACTCTTAAGCTTGAAACAATAATTAAAAACTTTAACAAATAATTTCTGAAATTTTTTGGGGTTGTTTTAAAGGTAATTTTTAAATTTAAAATTAAAACTAAAAATTTTACAAGACTTTATCCTGATCTATTTTCCCTTTTAAATTGGGGAGCCAAAACCCGAATGCCCCGTCAATTCCCCAAATTTGCTACAAAAGTAGGGAAGTCTTCAGCATTCGGTTTAAGGTTTTGAATAAAGGTAACCAATCTTAGACAATAGATGAAGGTCAACCCAAAAATTCTTGCAATGAAACTGCAAAAATTGTTCGAAATAGATCAATTCAACTTTGACATAATGAATATTTTCTCAAAACAAAATTAGAAATATTAAGAATGCAAAGAGTGGTTTTATATTAGGAATTAATCTTAATGTATGAGACATGAAGTCTGCTAGAAGGCAAGTGTATAGCTTCATGATGTTGAGTGATTTAAACACCATTTATAATTCTGAATATCATTCGTATATATTTTATTAACCAATCAAATACAGTGGCATACTAGTATATAAGCGTAGGTATCAACATTAATCAACTTGACAATATAATAACAGTGTCTAAACAATTAGATTTTAGGAGCTCACGGAGCGAACACTCTACCACTACGCTATTACGCTGAACGGATGAAACATTGCTTTAGTGTATGAAAGATTTAGGGGATAAATAACAGTATGTTTTATGTAATTATTATCGACACCCGTATTTTTCAATATTGATGTAAACAGATAATGAATGGAATAGCGAATTCAAGCTGTACATACATCAAATAGACCATCCCGCTTTCTCACAATTTCTCGAAATGAATGAAGCGTAGTCTCTGATATGGTCTTGTGCTAAGGATTCCTGGTTTTCACCCAGGTCACCACGGGTTCGATTCGCGGCACGGGAACACACTTTGTTTTATCATGATTCTTTTTTATGTTTATTTTATCTGCAGACGTGTTTCAAAAAAATAATAATCCTTAAAATTTTATTTCCTTCTATTTGGTAGAAAAAAAAATTACGCCCAACGTGGGGCTCGAACCCACGACCCCGAGATTAAGAGTCTCGTGCTCTAAAGGGCTGAGCTTTGCCGGGGTTCATGTAAGTAAATCTAAATTTTTTTTGTTTTCCCCAAAAAATGCTTTTAAAATAATATGTTTTAATTTAAAAAGGGAAATATTTATATACTTAAACATTTAAACTTTTTGGAAGTATAACCCGAAAATTTTTTCCCGATGTGATTATGCTTTGATATATGGTTTTCCAAACCTAAAACCCAAAATGGCATCAGGACAAAAAAAACAAAAAGGATTACTTCAAAAATGACCTACACTTTTTGGGAATTAGATTTTAACCACAATTGCCTAAACTATCCAAAAAAACAATTGTTGGACTTTTTCCATGAAATAAGATAGAAAATTTTTAAAGGGAAACGATTGTTTTAAATTACTCCCATTTCCCACAAAGAAAAAAAATGTTGAAACTAAAATCCCCAAATTAATTTCTTTGAAAAAAAGGGATGTACTTATATTATTATAGACATTTCTTAAATTTTAAAAGTGGTTTTATTTAATAGCCATTTTAAACACCTTATTTTTAAAGTATGCGTGGGAGCCAATTTAAAATTTAAAGCAATCTGAAAGCATAACCCCTTCTTTTAAATTTTCTTATTTTTTTGGGCTTTTTAATTTTTGGATCAATTTACTTTAAAATTACAACCAAGGAATCATAAACGGGGAATTTTTTTTTAATTTTTTAAAAAAAAAATTTAGGGAAAGGGGGGCATTCAATGAAAAGCAACCCCCACAGACCCAACAACACAGGGCCACCCGGGAACCCTTTGCCCCGCCGGGGCAAAATATCCTAATCCCCTGCCCAACCCCTTTTGTAAAAATGTTTGAGAACTATAAAAAATAAAAAAAACTTCCCCCTGAGTGTTTCCAAAGTTGGGAATCTAGAAATGGTTTAAAAGAATCGCGGGCAGTGTGTTAAAGAGTAAGCTGAACATTTAAATTTTTAAAGGGAAAGTCCGGGGTTGTTTATCCAAATTTGGGGTGCGATGCTGGTCGCCCGAAATTTGCTTTTTGTTTTAATATTCCCTTAAATTTAAAAAATTTGTTTTATGTTTTGTCCCAACCCTCCCACGTGGGATTTTTTAATTCCCCTTTGCCCCACCCCCGTTCACCCCCACTTCCCGTTGCCCAACCCCCTGCTCATAAAAGTGAGGCTATAAAGGGCTATGTATTTTTTAAATTTAAATTCCAAACTCCAAATTTAGAAACTTTTAAAGGTAAAATACTTTTTTCTTAAAAGGGCAAAATAAGTTTTGGGCTATGGTTTTGATTTAACTTTTTTACATTACTTCCGCATGAAAGGGAGTTACACACTACGTTTGAGGCTATTAAAAAATGTCTAATGATATTCGATGTCGCTTTAAGGACTTAACAGCACCAATAAACCTCGTTTTGGTCTCTGTGGCTACGAAAGGCGTATAAAAAATGATAAAATGTTCTGCATTAAAACCCTGAAAATGTATTCGTCTATAATTAAAGAAATAACATGAACCTATCCCCCTATTTGAACTCTTTAGTTATGCTATTTAGACATAATATATGTAACGGAGAGGTCTATTTACAATAAAATGATAGATTTTCATTTAATTTATCATAAACACAAAAATGTTGATTCATAATTTAAGCTATATGTTTAATTTTTAAAACATGATATCAAAGTTAATCTTAAGGGACTTTTAGGTCCAGCAGATCAGGAGTCCTTTACACACATGATTATTTTACCGGCCGACCAAATGAGCAGCCAAACCGCCTGTCGCTCGCTTCTCCCTCCAACAAAAATCAATCAACCGGCAGACTGACCCAAATCAGTCACTTGTTCATTCACGTATTCGTAAATGTCTATATGTCTATGCATCACTTCAACTGTGTTATTTCGCGAGATTTCGTCCCCACACCCCACCCCCAAAAAACGACTAAAACGTTTTTGTAGAGGAAATACATTCCTTAATTGACAATCCACACAAGAAGAACAAATTAACTAAACTAAACAAAATACGGTATTCCTGGCTGTTTATTACAAGAACGTGTATTATAAATGTTATACTTTAGCTTAAATGTACATAATTTATACTGTTTATCTTTTTTGTCTAGCCAATTGCAAGAATTTGCTAAACAAGTATGTAAATCATTGACGTTCGATTCCGGTTTTGAAAGATGCAGGACATCCAATAACCTAGCAATAAAATGTAAATGTCCGAAATTGATCAATCAAATTATGACATAATGAATATTTTCTTATCAAATCTTAAATTTTAGATGCAAAGAGATGATTAAATACGGAAATTAATCTTGATATATGAGACGTGAAGTCTGATAGAAGGTAGCATATTGCTTCATTATATTGAGTGATTTAACCACCATTTATGTTTTTGAATATTATTCTCTTATTAACTCCATCAATCTATTTAGCTGTTCAATGATAAGAAAGGCTGTCAGAAAGGATTGTATCTAGATAGAAATCGGGAAAGCGAGATCCCTCAGAAGCAATGAAACAGTTAGATTATTTGAACATTGCAGAGTCAGTTTTAATAAGTCTTTACATGAGAGATAAAACATTTCTCACGCCTCATAGCACCGGCTAGAGC
The DNA here is from genome assembly GCF_026571515.1 of Ruditapes philippinarum. Taxonomy (NCBI): domain Eukaryota; kingdom Metazoa; phylum Mollusca; class Bivalvia; order Venerida; family Veneridae; genus Ruditapes; species Ruditapes philippinarum. The sequence continues at coordinate 7,962 of NW_026853174.1, forward strand.
GGTATTAAATCTTCAACTCTTAATCTGTTAGAATCAATGATCCAGGAGTAAAGAACCTTATTTTATTTAATCTTATTTCAATGAATTTCTTTTCAAATCTGTTTACTTTAACACTTTAAATAAAATCAGAATCACATTTAGATTATATATAATTATATTCTTAATCAAATAAATTTGTATAAATTCACAATTATGTCGACGATATAAGTCACTGTGATAATCTACTTAATTGATTATATAGAGGATATTTGTTTGTTTTGCATGTAAGATTGAAATATAATTTCACTGAGTGAACACCAGATGCAATATTTTCACGAGTGGCGTAGCCACGAGTGAAAATATAAAGCTGGTGTTCACGAATTTTTTACTGATTTTGCACATCATGACGTCACATCATGACGTCACATCATCAATTTTGAAATATATTTCTGTTAAATTTCTCTAATTTTGTTACATTTATAACATGATGTATGGTGACATCGACGTTCTTTTCCTAAAGAAGCAAAATTTACGTATGAAGGCATTTATTTCTGCCTGATACTCCATTTAGTTATGATTTTCTTTTCATCCGCATTCAGATATAGTCCGGCTACAGTGAAAATTATATTTTATAAATTTCACTAGTGGTTTATCAGAATATAATTATCTGATATATAACACTGGAAAGCATGAAATAAATTGATTGTAGTTTATTCTTGGCTGGTGAGAATATGCAAATAAAAATTTATTATTGTCACAGTTAATTTAGTATGATACGTATGTCAACGAATTTTAATTTTGGTCAGTGTTTAAAACAAAGTGGTATCAACGAGGGAGGCATAGATCCCAAAGTTATGTGGGAGATCCCACAGTTTCATGGGTCGCTTAGTAATTTAAAATATAATAAATGCAATTTTCGAAAAGCGAATCTATTTTCTTAATATTTCTTATACAAAGACTTGCCCCATATGAAATACATTATTTATACAACGGGAATAAAAAGTAAACGAAATCCATTTTTAAGTTTGTGTGTTCACATTTTCTATTTACACAATAATTATGTTTATCAAAGAATTTTAAAAGCTGGCAATGAAAGAGTTTTGCTTTAAATACAAATGATAACTATCAATTTTATTCAATGGCAAGCATCGTTGATACGTAATGTGAAATAAAATTAAAAATAAATCTTTTCCATTTTCAGAAAAAAGATTTTTCTTTAATGAAATGCCTTTTATAAATAGAATTGAATTATCATTTCCTGCATACGTACACATAAATAAACAACTGCAAAGTATATGATCACTTTCATAATTGTGACGAGCTCAATCTCATACTTTTAATGAAGGCTTATAAATATATGATATACATTTTCAACATACAGATTTAGTACATTCAAGAATTTGATACGGGAATGCATGTATGTATATATTCATTACTGGCAGTTTTGATACAAAAACAGCTTATTTAGAATCAGCTATTTTTTAAAGATTTATTTACCGTAAATAAACGTTATGAAAGAAATACACATAGAGAAACCTACATGTGTATATATTAAAGATAATATTAGAAACTATAGATGACAGCTCTGGTATAAAAATAATTAAATAATCTGACAATTATCAATAAACATAGATCTATCTTACTGCCAGACAATATTCTTATACATGTCAACGAAATCTGTTGAGAAATACGAGCGGTAATAAAGCTATATATTTGATTTTGATATTGGCAACAAGTAATGAACATAACTCATGTTTTATATTATCAGCTACATACACATACATTGTATTGTTCTGCTTTATTTATATTAATTCTCACACTCCAATATAAGCTACACGTAGTCTCCGATGTGGTCTAGTGGTTAGGATTCCTGGTTTTCACCCAGGCGGGCCGTGTTCGATTCCCGCGATCGGAACACACATTTTTTTTTAATTCTGTTTTATATAAAGTTTAAACTGTCCTCAATTAACTATCATGCCCTGGTGCAAATATTAAGGTTAATTTTCTCACATGTCCTTTTATCACTTCCTAGACTTAATTAGCGTCCACCCTCCCTTTCAGGAACTGAAAGTACCGTACCCGAAAGCCGGGCATTAAGTATACCTTTCCTAATAATATTGAAATGAATAAAGATGTCATAAGCAATTGTAAATCGCACTGTTTATATCAAATCCGTTTTGTTTCTTCAAACTCTATAACTCTTGTCAGATAGAAATCAGCATTATTTTCAAAAATAAGATTTGGCTACAGTTACAAAACTCTAAACACAAAAGCAAAAAGACAAATGTCAAATGCAGAAATGAACTACATTTACTTTGTAATCACATATAACACACATTGCCACTAACTGTCCAAAATAGCATTTGTTTGATTTTTCCATGAATATCAATGGATCTTTTTATGCAAACGATTGTTGTAAACAACATTCTAATTACGACAAAGCAGGGCCTTGATAAAACTATGAATTATTCAAACATTGCTATTACAATTCATAACAAAATAACGAAATGTTGTTCTTTGTATATGAAAGATAAAAGTAAGCACATATTTATACATATTTTAATGTGTTATGGTATGTTATGGTTATGCCTTGATTTCAATTCAGCCATATATCACTATTATTTGTTACAGTTTGCCAGTAATCAATCGTAATTTAAGGCAGTCAGAAAACAAAACACTTTTTATAAGGTATTCCAAAATGTCTTCATAAAATAATATCTTTAAGATAATTAAGTTCCATAAATACTTCTTATTACAGTACTGCAGTATTTGTATTATTTGTATCTCTAGTATTTTAATATGTATTAAATGTGGTTTATTTATCATTTGGGTTATGAACACCAACTTTTACATAGCATTTTATAATGCACTTGCCTTTCAAAACCATTTATAAAAGCAGTGACGAAATCTATTTTATGTTGTCGACATTATATCAAATGTATCGAATAAAATTATTACTAACATACAGGTTAGCAATCGTTTCACTTACCTTTCATAATCTGAAAACTTAGTATCTTTCTGTAGACATTCTTAATTTATATTGAGCATATTGTGAGCTCAAAACTACACTTTTGAAACAAATCATAATTTAAACAAAACACGCACATACTTTTAATATGTACAGTTACCGGTCATGTACAAGTCTTAATGTTGCTTTAACTGTAATATCAATACATGTATATGAGTACAAGTTATACCTTTACATTGTTTAGATAATTAACTAAATGACATTATGTTCTAAACTATGAAATCATTATAAGACATACTAATGTTCCAAGGCATAATATGAATTATCAAACTGTACGTAATAATAATTTCTGATATAATGCCTCGGATTTGACACCATTTTGCCGAGGTTTCTGCTGAGTACATTTTTATTATCCTATTAATATTACCAAGGCAATCTTATATTCTTTTAGTATATGAGTAGGACGGAACTCTTTTGTCTTTTATTACATCTAAATTGTTTTGCTCTTCCTCCATGGACATATGATTGTCTATTTTAATGATTATTTGCATTCGCATATTGAATAAGTCCTACATTTGAGACAATAAAAGAAAAGTCTAATAGTGAATCGATGTCTTTTCAATTACCTCATAGCACCAAATGAATCTCTTCATTTCCAACAAGATCGCTACGGGTACAATAATGTACTTAAATAATAGGAAAAAAATTCTGCTTCATTTACTTGAACAGCATTTCGTCCAATTAAAGAAATTACGTTGAACTATTATATTTCCTATTTCAATTAATTAGTTTTACAGTTAATTTATTTGATAGTTATGGTCACGAAATTCCATTCACGTATATGGGTTATAAACAGCAAATGTTTTATTATTTCATATGGTTATAACAAGCTTGAAATTATGTGGTCTGAAATGACATGAAGTTATTCTTTTAAAGTATTTAAAAAAAGTTATATCAATATAATTATCATGTTTTATTAAACTTCATACAAAGAAGAAACGTATGAATATTTTGATATATAAAAGAATTCAAATCTGTATACTTTTAAGCTTGCCTTAATAATCAAATACATTGTACCTATAATTTGACTATTACTTGATTTATTGGAATATTTTGAGGTATTTTTACATATTACAGAACATATCCTTGTTTCTTTCATATAATCTCCTAAACATGAAATGAAATACAATCGTCAGTTTTACAAGTCCTTGTTAATTGACTAATGCTTTACAATTTTATCAAGATTTTTCTGGCAACGACAGTAAAAGAAGTAAAATGTGATAGATTAGTATATAAGACATGTTCTTTAAGGTGGCATAATGCTAATAATTGTTGTTGTCAAGTTGGGCTGAAATAGTTATAAACATGTATTTCAAAGGCTAACTATCATAATGACCATAGGCAAAGTGTTGATAATGAAAAATATTCATCGTAAAATCTGTCAACATAAAAAAGATTGTCCCACTCTTTTTATACCCCCGCACAACAAAGTTGTAAGGGGGGTATACTGGAATCAGCTTGTCCGTCCGGCCGTCCGGCTGTCCGTCGGTTTTTTCTTGTCCGCCCAATAACTTAAGATTCCTTTGACCCACAGTCTTCATATTTAACATGGACGTAAGTCATGATAAGGAGATGACACTTATTTATTTTGAGGTCACCAGGGCAAAGGGGCCTTGACTTCAAAATGCTTGTCCGCCCTTTAACTTAAGATTCCTTTGACCCACAGTCATCATATTTGGCATGCAGGTTAGTCATGATTAGTAGATGACCCTATTGATTTTGAGGTCACCTGGTCAAAGGTCAAGGTCAAAGGGGCCTTGACTTCCAAATGCTTGTCCGCCCAATAACTTAAGATTCCTTTGACCCACAGTCTTAATATCTGGCATGCAGGTTAGTCATGGTTGGTAGATGACCCCTGATTTTCAGGTCACCAGGTCAAAGGTCAATGTCACAGGGACCTTGTCTGAAAAAAGCTTGTCAGCCCAATAACTTAAGATTCCTTTGACCCACAGTGTTCATATTTGGCATGCAGGTTAGTCATGGTTAGTAGATGACCCCTTTTGATTTTGAGGTCATCAGGTCAAAGGTCAAGGTCACAGGGGCTTTGACTGAAAAAAGCTTGTCCGCCCAATAACTTAATATTCCTTTGACCTACAGTCCTCATATTTGGCGTGGAGGTTAGTCATGATTAGAAAATGACCGCTTTTGATTTTCAGGTCAAAGGTCAAGGTCACAGGGGCCTTGCCTTCAAAAATCTTGTCCGCCAAATAGCTTAAGAATTCTTTGACCCACAGTCTACATATGTGGTATGCAGGTGAGTCATGATAAATAGATGACCCGTATTGATTTTGAGGTCACCAGGTCAAAGGTCAAGGTCAAAGGGACCTTGACAGAAAAAATATTGTCTGCTCAATAACTTAAGAATCCTTTGACCTACAGTCTTCATATTTGGCATGGAAGTTTGTCATGATTAAGAGATGACCCTTTTTAATTTTAAGGTCGAAGGTCAAGGTCACAGGGACCTTGACTTCAAAATGCTTGTCCGCCAAATTACCTAAAAATCCTTTGACCAACAGTCTTCATATTTGGCATGGAGGTTAGTCATGATTAGTAGATGACCTCTTTTGATTTTGTGGTCACTGAGTCAAAGGTCATGGTCACAGGGGCATTTAATTCAAGGTCACAGTGGCTTTAACTATAATAAGCTTGTCTGCTCAAATGCTTAAGAATGCCTGTCGACAGTGTATCGAGTTTTACATTTTCACATTTGAAGCATATAATTATGTTCTCATATATTCATCAGGCAAAGCTGCATGAATTGGGGGGGGGGGGTATTGAAGTCATTCAGTGGCAGTTTTAGTTTGGAGGTCAGTAGGTCAAAGGTAAAGGTCACTTTGATCTTCGCCTCTAAAAGCATGTAGAATACATAACTTAACAATGCGCTGGCTTAATTCCCTCAGATTTGACTGGGAGGTTGTCCTTGAGCTTTAAGTGACCACTGTTGAGTCTGACAAAGTGGTATGCACAACATTCTCTGCACGGCTCGCTATTCAGTCAGTATTACTTTTGAAATTTTCCTCTAAAATTGATAAATGACTTTGTCCACATTGACAGATGGCCACATTCATTTAGCGTTGCATGGGTAAGCAGAAATGTTTTAAAAGACTCTGAAAACTAAAGACAAGACAAATATGGGTTTTATTTGCAATATATATTTAATATGACTTTCTTTAGGGATTCTGTATTTCTCTATCTAATGTAGCTTTACTTAAAATGATCATTGATATATATACGTAAGTTGTAAGTCTGTAACATACATATTTCATTTCTCCACTGATATATCTTATTGTTATAATTGTTATATGAGCTTGTGGCCCTTCTCCAGATCTTTATACATCACAATAGTAAGTGTAAGCTGTAAAAAGTTGCCCGATACTTCACTTCAGTGTAATAGTTTCCTTTCCTTCGGAATCATTGATGCCAGCAATTATGTGTTGAGAATTGAGTACCGCTCAAGTCGGTGCTAGGAGGCGTGAGGGATGTTGCACTTATTCATTATCCCTCATGTAAAGACTGACTCAAACCGAGTCTGCAATATTCATATTGTTTTGTTGTAATTAATGCTTCCGAGGGATCACTTTGTTTCCAGATTGTTATATTTTTCTGGTTCTTCGAGATCATTGATTCAAACACTTTTAAGTAATGAAAATTGAGAACCCACATCGGTGATGGGCAAGTGGATTGAAGTCAGGACCTTAATCACTCCGCCACGAAAGCCCCTCGTTTTTACTAGTACATGTAAATATATTTTTTGTTTCAGTTTTGAAAAGTTCTGTCGACATGTCGTTGTTTGAAGATTTAGTAGGAAGCATGACAAAAAGTATAAATAGTTTTGTATTTACAACTTCATTTCATCAAAATATTTTTTACCATATCACCAGTTTTTTGTGTGTCTATTTTGTTTGAGATATACTTGTAAAACGAAAACTTTTTGACAAAGACAACGTTATTAAGCTTACCTTGGCATGAGGTATTGTGATTTGTAATGTGGAATAATGTAATTATATTATTTTTTTAATTAGCTATGGTTACATTTTTATTATCATTATATTCATCTAGTATGACAATCCTATTGGAATAACCTCCCTTTGACTTAAAAAATATATATTTCACAATTACCATTAATTCATGATCTCAATATACTTTTGGAATATACTTTATCACCGTAAACTTGGTATGGTACAAACGGAATGACCATGTCGGGTTCAATGTGATATAAGTGATTGCTTTGCAACCAATATACTTTGTAACAAACATCAATATTTTGTTATTTTTGTCATTGTTTCATTCTTGTTTTTCAAGAATTATCAAATATATATGCATTTACCTCCCCTTCGCTGTAAATTTTATGTACTATACAATATAGATCAGGTTGTTTTTGTTTTATTATAAACACATGTTATCAAATACTTTAACATGAAGATAATATGTACTTATCCAGTACAAATGTACATGATGTTCAGTTAAGTAAAGCGGCATGACTAAATGTATGAAAACAAAGTTTATCTCAAAAAGGATCGTATTATCTTGGAGAATGTAGTTAGATTACCTTTAATATTGGCATAACACGATATATTCAATTCCCCGGAAATTGATAAAAGGAAGAATGTGGTATTGTGTATAAATTTATTTACATAGCGGTCACTGATAAACACAAATAAAGCAAACATCTGATAGCACAAACAAGAATAACATACTGTATTAATTCAAATATTGTCACAAAATCATAATAATGTGTTTGAAAAAAATATAGTTTTATTTCGTGTTTTCAAAAAAAGGAATGATCGTTCATTGATAAAAATTTATTTACAATAAATTGCAAATTAAAACAAAATGGAATTTTTTTCAGAATTTTAGTTAATGTCACAAATATCTAAGCTTAACTGAATTTCAATTTTTTTCTCCATATCGCCACATGAAAAAAGATGTTAACAAAGTAAATCGAAAAAATATACATGAAGAATAAAACAAAATATAAAAGAAAATCTTGAGGGTTGTTAGTAACTCAGATTAGTTAAAGCGCTATTTAATATGTTCGATTGAAAATTATCGTGAATCTTTTAGGAAATAGTCGGTATTTGATGCCGCGTCCATGAACAAGAAGTATAGTGTTCTTATATTGTTTAAATCTTCTTCACATCATATACATAGACTGTACATAAACTGTAGCGAAACCCACACAAAATCATTTTAGGCTCAAAAACAATATGTTTAAAAGAAAGCATAAAACAAATATATATACAAGCAAGAAAATTACAACAGAAAAACTGCAGTAAGATAATTTCATCTTTCTGTTAAGAACGAAAACGATGAAACAGTAAGTGTATTGCTTATTTGGTAATTTTATTGATAAATTATCAAAATAGATACAAAGTTGTGTAAATTGCTATTATAATTACGCAATACTATATAGATGAGAAAATTGATGTTAAAATCTGACTGCTTTTACGTTATTATAATTAACTTACACGTATCAGAAATATCTTTCGTAATAAATCTTTTTAGCAGTTTAACAAAAGTAATAAAAGAGGTTCGATACGATGTGTTTATACGGATCACTTCAAAGAAAAGAAAATTGCAACACCAAGCTCGGGATTGTTTTCATTTTGTTTGTGAGGCTTTCCAGATATGCATTCACCCCTAGCCGTATTAGTCGCTCTGTCTATATCTAACATGTCAGACAATCCCGCATAAAGGCCAAGATCAGGATCGGTATAAACTGCCGGAACGTAAATTTCAAAGATTCCATCACGTCTTCCGATTTGTGCCGCATTTTGTAAGTCTGGAAAATTTGTAATAAAATCTTCCTCTCGCGTTAAATTGCTTGTGAATTCGCTTTGTGGGTAAATAAGTTTGATTTCTAATTTCGTGTAATCGTTCATTTCCTCTGTTTCTAGCTGTACACTACATTTATATTCTACGCAGAATGTCGTGTCTTCTAAATTTTGGACGTAATGCTCCCTTATTCCGAAAGTAAAATTTTGAGTATTCTCATTTGTTCCACCTTTGCTTGTTGCTCGCAGTTTTATATATTGACCAGGATATAAGTATGCCACTTCAATTAGAATTCGGACTTTGATAAAACACACTTTGTAGCCAATTTGCGTGTGTTGTCGATACCAGGTTCTTTGCTCCATGAGTTTTTGCATCTGGTCTCCTTGTGAAGGGGAATAAAATTTATTATAAGTAAACAATTCCGTGGTTTCTCCGTAGTGATATCTCAGGTGGTTTTCATCTTTTCCACTTACCATACACTGTGTCTCGTTCTCGTAAAACGGTCCAATGCTTGATAACGACATTTGAATCTTCAGTGTATTGTTATTATCCATAAGCTCATAATTTGAAATACCTTGAACAATTTTAGGAAGTCCAGCAAAAAGTAATTCGTCACCTTTTCTCCCAAAGTAATGGAGTGTTATATATGCATATTCATCCTCGCATATACCTATAATACATTCGTTTTCTGGAGAAAATAGGAAGTCACTCACTGTTCTTAATGTTGTTTTGTTGTCTCTAAGAATATGACTTCTAACTTCAATTAGCTTTTCGGGATTCACAACAGTTGTTAACAATTTTTCATCTTGAAAAAGTCTTATTTTAAAGTAACAGGGTTTTTGGGTTACTTGCTCAACATAATCGTAATTAAACCAATCAAAATCTGAAATAATTGACCAATCAATCTCACCAATCCAGCGAGAACTTTGCTTCTTACGCCTTCTTTTTCCAGTTCCATGGGCTATATTTTCCCAAATTCCAGTTTCAGTGTTAAGTCCCCATAATTGTACACCTTTGTCACCAATATTTGTACTTACGTCGTCTGGAAGGTACAGATCAATAACTTCATCTAAAACTAATGGGTTTCCCGAAGAATCTTCAAAGTTAAGGTTGAATATTGCTTGTGATGCAAGTTCAGCTCTTTGCCCTTCTTCATCGACAATTTCAAGAGAACCGGGAACATTATTGAAATTTGATATATCCGTTGGGTCTATAAATGCTAAACTAGCTTGAACAGTTCCAACATACTCAGAACCATTTTGAAGGTAAAATGCATTTGCTGGTACTGACACATGGACTGGTGACGACAAAGGTGATTTACCTATTATCAAGGAGTTTTCTGTTGATGAATCAATTTGAACTGGTTCTGCCTTTTGGATCATTTGGATCTCCACACGAAGAACTCCTTTTAAATTGTCATTGATTTCGATTACTTTTACTGCTGGAAGAAATCGCTTTATGTAAACATCTCGCAAGTTCAATGTTATTTTCGGAGAATCTTTAGATGCTACAAAACTAAAGGTACCGGAGCTACTTGTAAAAGTTATAAATACGCCATTTACGAATACTTCGCCATATTTCAGAGGAAATCCATCTTCCAATCCACGTGCAGTTCCATAAATGGTAAGAGAGTTTGAGATACATGATCTGCAACTACAAGATGTAACAACAATTACATCAAGTTCATAGCCTGAACACATAATCTTTTCCAGCTTTGATTCACCTATTGTACAACATGACGTTGTGTCATCGTGACATGAACCACTGTCAAAGGTTGAATTTTCTCTGCAACTCTTAGCTATGCACTCGCCAACATTGTATTTTGCTGTATTGGTACTTTGTTGAACACAATCATCGGGTAGCGCTATTGACTTTTGTTGCAATGCATCAGAACAAAAGTGATCGGCCGTCTCTATTCATGAAACATAATACATAATGAGTCAGTCGTGTCTGTAAATTAAATCGGCAATGCCAACGTTATTGTAAACGAAAACATAACATGACAGATGAAATGTTTTAATGAAATGTAATTTCCTTTTATAGTTTACATTTTCAGTAGTTTTGACATTTAAAAATAACCATAATTTATCATTATGAGAAAAATCCATGATTTGTCATTGCGTAATTACTCAAATTATGTACTGCGTATTTTATCTTTAACATCTTTAAACTATAACTTTTCTACCTTTTACAATTAGTTTTGAAGTTGGAGACATTATAGCCCCTGCCCTGCTGTTAGCTCTACATTGATAAATTCCACTATCTGTTACTGATAAGCTGAACAAATTTAGTTTATTCCCTTCTGTGTACAGGTGTTCTTCCAGAATAAGACCATCCTTCAGCCTTTGTGTTTAAAATGTGATTCGTATGTCATAATTTGTAACATTTCATTGAGAATATTACTTTGCCTCCGGACAAATGTTATAGTAAACAATAAAAATAATTGATAATGATGATATTAATAGTAATTATAACCAAACAGCTACTTTAACTTGCCTAATATTCCAATTCATAGACTGAAGTGTTTTCAGCTATACACTTTTATAATGGTTAACCAAGTAATATATAATCGCCCAAAAAAAAATTAAAATGTAAACAGCTAAAAATATGAATAATATTTTTGATATTTAATGGGTTTCATATTTTCTTTAAGTTGTTGACGATGCAAGTGGTTTATATTTAAAGACACAGCGGTAAAATGATTAAATGGTGCAATCGGCACTGCTAAACGTAGTTCATTTCAATATATTTGTTAACACAGGACTTTAAGAGCAGAAAGACTGATATTGTATTACTTCAAATTAGTGCAATGATCAAACTAAGGAAAATTTGTCATGACATAATAAATATAATTATAATACCATTCATAGTTAACAATTGCCGGACTTGCAACAGCTTTACAGCACAAAGTAACATTTTCTCCAACAAGCCTGCTTTTAGACTGTGGCGTTTCCGTCAAATAGGGTAATACTACAACATAAATATATATTATGGTCATTATAATTGTTTTTATAGATAATCTGTATAGTTTTACTATGATAAATATTGGATAAAGGTTTTATAAAGAATTATGCTGTTAAGGTAATCATAGTAATTGCTTGTTTTCATACGAGAAATGATCCAGAAAACCCCGAAATTAAGCCGTAAATTCAATATTTATAACAAGTTCGTTCGTATAACAAACACTATATTAACGCGTAATATACCCCCTTTACTAGGATACAAATATCACAATATAAAACATTATGGCCATAAATGCATATCTAAGCACAAACAGTAATCGTCTGAACATCACAACGTGAAAAACAGTGATGTCAAAAACATACTAAAGTGTTTTTCAAAGTATTTGCCGCTATACGCAATGTAATGCCTATGCCTAGTAACCAGTTAGGCGCATAATTATCTTCTCATACTATAAGGAGTCATTTGGTTGGAAAATTTCGGATGTTACTAGCCGTAAATCTGCTTACACTATTGAACGTTTGATTTATTCGATTGTTGGAGAAAGCGAAGAATTATTCGCGGCGTAAACATATCTGTCATTTCTTTATATCATTTTTCATCAATTTAAATGTGCATGATAAAATATTATGTTAATAACAATAACGAAAACAATCAAATTAAAAGTTGTACAATGTGACAAAAATAAATTATAATCTCTCGTAGTGGATATTTCTACAGACAATGAAAGTAATAAGCATACAATTACCTAATTTCGACATGTTCACTAGCATGTGAGCACCTGTAACACGTACAGTGCGGTCAACAAAGCCAGGCCTTGACAATAGTATTTCAGTATCTGTGCACACATTTTCCAAAGTAAAGAAGCCAGTTGAGTTACTTTCAACCAAAAGATCTGTCGGTGATGTGATGGCATAAAATGCAACATTGCTCACTGGATGACCTGTATTAGCAGCGAGTACTCTACCAGTTAAAACCGATCCTTCACATATGCATGCATCGCATTTGTCATTTATATTTCCTTTAGCGCATATTCGATTGCAATCTATAAATCAATTAAAAATCTTTATAAGAATGACCTCGAAATATTACTCTTAAAGTTACTAGTGGATCTGCGATAGAATTAAGTAATTAGTCCACTCGAACCATACATAAAATGTATTTTACTCGTAGAACAGAGAACACAATACACTCTCAAGCTATGCTTTGAGTTCTATATTGTCAGCAACAGCTTTCCGAAGCAAAAACTGTCATTTTGTTTGAACAATTCATCAAAAATTATATCGCTTTATACAGATACTGATTGAAATTTTAGCTAAATGTTTGTAGCGTTTCGTTATCATATATTGAAGATGTATATTAATATATATAGGTGCTCGTATAGCATATTGTTATGAATATTTATTGTTAAAACATAAAGATTCTTTTACTATGCATAACATATGTCTTAAATTTGCTTCTTTTATTACAAATGACAAATTAAGTATTTAAATATGTTCAAAATGACTAAAAACAAACCCGGGCATTTCCATTCTGAACATGTTTTATTTTGCGAACTTATTCCTACACATTCACGATCATCGGAACTCAATTTTGAGCACACACGTGACCGAATCTGTTTTCCTCCACCGCATGTGACGTCACAACTTCCCCACTGGCTCCAGGAGGACCATTTCCCATACACTAGATATTTGTCATTCAGAAATTATTCGTTTGATATAAAAATAACAAAGTAAATATTTATGAGTATCCATATTGTACTTTACATTTGTCGGAATAATTCAACCTCAAACCATTTGATTGTTGGCCTTCGAATCATTTCAATGCAGCGTTTTATTATTTATTTCTTTTCGAATATATACGTAATTAGATGTCATATCGATGTTTTATTTAATATTAATAATATTTATTATGATTTCTTCAAATGATTATAATACCAACAACTTATTACTAACCTGGACATTTTTTTTCCACACAATTTTTCTTTTCAACAATTTCACCTATACACCCTGTACTGTTACAAGTTCGGTAACGTGTTTGTATTCCATAGTTACAAGTTACTGTGCATAATGTCCAAACACCCCAAGGTGACCAAAACCCTTTTTAAAAAATCAGAACTAAACAGACAAACAAACCAACACTAATAAAAGGAGGTTCATTGCATTTTTTTATTTATCAACACGCTTTACATACATGTATTTTAAATTAATACATTCACTTAAATTATTAGGATACTAGAAATTGCCTTATATAATAATCTCATTAAAAACGGAACATTGAAATAAATAGACTTGATAAAAGATTACATTTGGCTTATTATATTCACATAAAGTACATGTATATCTTTCGACTTCATATACGATTATTTAATATTTCATCAATTAAACGAACCCAAAACAATCATATATTACAATTTTGACATGCAAATAAATGCAAAATGACAGTAAGTTTGTTATTAGCTGCCTTTACATTTGAACCAATAAGAAACGTGTTTAAATATCACAATGGACTACGTAGATGGAGCCGTATTAGTATTGCAACATGTATTTATCAATGTTACTGCATCTAAATGATTTTATTTTAAAGTGTATAATCATTAAGGTATTACTGGCGAAATATACTGTATTTTATAATTGCAACGTTTGATACTCCTAAGGTCTTATCTGGAGAATGTTTCAACACAACGTGTCTGTTTTACAAATAGCACACGTTTTACATTTGAACACCATATATCAAATTCGCTTGCAAACTTTTTTTTTAAATAAATCCAAATTAAAGGAAAAGTAGGGCATACTTTTATCGAAAGTTTACATTGGACTGAAAGCTTGCGTTGTTTACTTATAAAGATACAACCAAAATTCTACCGAACATAGACATTATATCTATGTACCTTTTAACTGATAATCATAATACATGTAATTAAATCGAAAAGCTTCCATTTAATAACCAAAGATATTTCCTAGTCTTGTTGAAATGAAAGAAATGTCATATAAACGCTTACAAACCTGTTTGTGTGATATTCATTGTCGTTGATATGTGGCTCACTGCTAAGACAAAGGGAGACTGCATGTAATTATCAAAGACAAGCAGAGACATATCTGTCATGAATTCACCTGAAACACTATTTCAAGCTAAAAGTTCTTAAAAAGGAATTTAGACTTTCTCCATAAAAGGAAAATTCATTTTTGATTTCTATGTATTTCATGCTTCAAACAGCAAAAGTCAAAACTAATATCTTCCAAAAAACATATGTTTATCGATGTATGCCTTTATTCATTGACCTTATCTTAAATATCTAGCAATTAGTTAACACCTTTTTAAAACAGTTCATGTTTACTAACTAACTAGAAAGCTACAATCAGAATTTCAATGCCCAATGTTGGAAGAATCTTTAAGACAGACAGCGTTATAATCCAAATATGCTTTAAAAAGGACCATTAATATACATTAAATCTTAAGTGTTTTGAAAAGAAGAGCCACAAGTCACGTTGTAAGAGCAGAGATATTGTCATCATGTTTTTTTTAACACATTCAAAGCATAATAGATGTTTAAATGTACACTGAATTTATTTTCGTGTTTATATATAATCACAAATATCTACTGAAAAGCCTGCCAACAAAAACTGTAAAAATAATACATATGATAGTAACGTCGACTTTGATCGCAGCAATCTTGATGTCAACATTTTAGAAAAATGCTAATGAATCATAGAAGCTATTTACTTGTTTACTTCTAAAATGTTATTTGTGATTGTAAAGCAGTTCTTATTCTTTTCAGTATGGCTGATATTCTTTGAAAAGTGGATTGGTCTTAAACGGACCAATACCAATATGTATTTAAAATATCATTGATAAAATTATCGAAGCATAATTATTATTGGAATATTCTTAAATTCTTATGAAATATTTTTTAGCAATTTTCTATTGTTGTATATAGAATTAATATAAAGTATCTGGTCATGTAGTTCACATCAATTGCATCTTAATACAGTTCTTTCGTGGTTTGTGTGATACTCAATACTATCAACATTAATGTATATTCTTACTGATGATATAACAGACCTTCAATTATTGGCCAATTCATTTTATTTTATAAAGAGCTATATTGTTTTGCTATCTCGTATGCATCTTATTTGATCCTTTTGTGTAAAGATTGTGATCCTCGGAGCATCAAAATGACATTAAAATTGCACTCAGTTTGATGCATGTTAAAAGCAAAATGACCTACCGGTTGTACTCTCTACCTTTCCTGCTGTACTTGTTACTTCAGATGAATCTGTGAAAAAGGCAAAGTAAAAAGACAATTTTAATTTTTGCAAGTTTATTTTAGCTTTTAAAACCGAAATTACATGATACGGTGGTAAAATAATGAAACCGTTATGTGTATCATCTTGTTTATCATATTCAAATACGGATGCTATATAAGAATCACGTTTTCCCGTCAAAGCAATATCACAATAAAACTATGTCATGTGTCATAACATAATAATACTTAATACTTTTACTTAGAAAATATTATAGACATGTACTAAAGTGGCAATACCTTTATTCTTATTAAATAAATTATTGTCATACTTTGACACAATAATCATTGAATTATAAATTATAAATGACCTTGAACTTTTAATTTCGTGTTTATGAAGCATTTCGGGACACATCGGTGGTTAAAGTAACAAAAAGTCATAATTATCCATACAAAACAGCGTTTTATTACAGTCATTGAAAGTAATAGATATATTTCATGCTGCGTTTTAATTTCTATTTATTGAGTTGAATGGCTTTATCTCTGATAAAATGACTTGATAATTTTTGTCCCCCTCTAAAAATTAATTTTCTATTTTATATTTACAAACAGACTGTGAACCAATTATAAATGTTTTCTAATATCAATATATTTGACCTTAATATATATTTAATATTTCGATTGTATAAACCAATGTTATTAAAAAACTGATACTCAGATATCAAATGCTAATTGTTTCTTGAACTTTAACTATGTATAAATGTGAGGGCTACAAACCTGGTTGCGTTGTCGTCATTGACTTTGTCGCTGTGGTCTTTAGTAATGATGTAGGGCCTTCTGTTGAAAAAGAAAGGCAATTTACCGATGAAGAATATATATAAACCCTCCATTTGCTGAATTTTGTAAATTCACTTATCAATTCAATCTACTGCAAAAATTGGAGAAATCAAGATTAAAATGTAAAGTCAGCACTTGAGAATCAATCAAAAGGTTCCGCTTCTACAGAGTAGCAATGCTGTATTGTTACTTTTTAAAGTATTCTCCTTCCTCTCAAATAGACTGATTTCGTGTATGCCCCATTCGTCCGTTATGAAGCACACATAAATATCTTTTTAATACTTACCTTTTAGAAATTTTAAGAATATTATTGTGAAATACATCCACTGTAATCATTACATGTATATACAAGATAAACAGAAATCAATTTTTCTTACGAGAAGTAGTTTCTTCCGTTGTTTCTCCACTTGTTGGATTTCCAGATACCTCTGCAAAATAAAATATTCAGGGTAAAGTAAAAACAGTGGTTTTTTATACTTTTTAATTGCTTTCTGTTTAACACCTAGATGAAATACAGTTTTTTTAAACAGACCAACTGAGTTGTTAATAAACAATATATCTTATTGTCGGCCATTCGTTTAATATGTTTTAACTAATAATCATATCATTATTCGAACAGTAGACATTCAATATAACATCCAGATAAAGGTGAAGTAAATAAGTGCCAGTACCAGTACTTGCCAAGTTATGCATACCAGTACTAGATTTTAGCTCAGTACTGCAGTACCAGTATTTTTTTAAGAAAGTTATGAAGTATCAGTACCAGTACAAAAATAAAGTAATACATTGGATTTACAGCTTATCTTTTGTGAAAAACTGATGTCACTTTTATTAAAACCAAAGTACTGCCTGGTAATACAGTAGCAGTACCACTTTAAAGAACAGTAATGCAGTACCAGTAGTAGCAACATTGTTAGAGAGTTATTCAGTATCAGAACCACTACTAGCAAAATCACTGCAGCACGTACTGCAGTACCAGTACCAGTAGCTGATAACAACAGATATTTCCTCCTTTTTGCTAAAATAATAAACGCAAACAAACCCGTTTGTTTGGTATAAAGTGTTGTTGATATCTGGCTTAATGCTGAGACAAAAGAAACTAAATGAAATTATCAAAGGCAAGCAGAGATATATGTGTCATTTATTCTTTTTTAATACTTAGTCTATCAAAAGCTTAACATTTTCAAAAAGGAATTTAGACTTCTTTAAAAAAAACAAACGAATTTTTATTCCTATTACTTATGTAATGCTACATACAGTTAGTAAAGTCAGAACTAATATCATCCTACAAAATTTGTTTATCGATGTTTTCCTTTTTTCCTTGACCTGATCATAAAGTTCGAGCAATTATTTAACACCTTTGTTTAAACAGTTCCGTTTTACTGGCAAAGTAAAGTTGCTCCTTTCTTAGAAAAACATTGCCAGTTCTTTATGACACTATATATTCATATTGTGTCCAGTTATTTAGAAAATAATTTTAAACCTGACATACATTCTTTGTGTTAAGTTAAAACATGTAATTTGTTTATTTACAAAGTGACTTGATACCAATTTTGAAATTTGACCTAAATATATCTTTAATATTTCGGCTACTAATATTTAATTCTATCAAATTAATAATATTCAGATAGCAAGAGCTAATCGTTTCTTGAAATTCAACCATGTATAAAATGTGAGGTCTACAACCTTGTTGCGTTGTCGTCATTGACTTTGTCGCTGTAGTCTTTGCCAATGATGTAGGACCTTCTGTTGAAAAAGGAAGGCAATTTACCGATAACGAAAAAATATCTACTCTTCATTTGCTGAATTTTGTAAATTGACTGATCAATTTTATCTACTGCAAAAATTGGACAAATCAGGATTAAAATGTAAAGTCAGCACTTGAGAATCATTCAAAATGTTCCGCGACCACAAGGTTACAATACTTTATTCTAATTATCTAAAGTATTATCCTTCCACACAAATATATTTTAAAAATCGTTTTATCTACCTCTCCATTGCTTCAGAGTAGTGCCGTTTGATTTCGTTTATGCCCCCATTTGTCCGTTATGAAGCACACAGAATTTTTTGTTTTTAATTTAAAGAATATTTTGTGAAATAAATCCACCATTAACAATTGTATGCAAGTTTTACAGAAAGCAATGTTTCTTACGAGATGTAGTTTCTTCCGTTCCTTCATTTGTTGAATTTCCAGATGGCTCTGCAAAATAAAATATTCCTGGTAAACAGTTGTTTTTCTATACTTTTTAATTGCTTTCTTTTTAACACCTAGTTATAAAACAGTTTTCTAAACAGAACAATTTAGTCGTAAAAATACAATATATCTGCTTGTCGGCCATTGTTTAATATGTTTTACTAATTATCATGTATAAATATTGATTAAATTATCGAAACATTTCATTTGAATAGATAACTTTGAGCAGCTTTCTAATGCTTAATCAATATGCAATATCTGATCGTGTAGTTCAAATAAAACTACATCCAAATATAATTATTTCGTTGTTTGTTGTTTCATGCATGATACTATATCCTATCAACATTCTTATTGATGGTATAACAGACCTTCAATTATGGGCCAATTTATAGAAATTCTAAGGACCTGCATTGTTTTGCTATTTCATGCGCATCTAAATTGGTTCTTTTGTGTAAAGATCGAGAAACAGAAATAGATTTGGAAGCATTAAAACGACAAAATTGCAGACTCGGTTTGATGCATGCTTAAAGCAAAATGGCATACCGGTTGTACTCTCTACATTTCCTGCTGTACTTGTTACTTCAGTTGAATCTGTGAATAAGCAAAGCAAATAGACACTGTTACATGTATGCATTTGGCAAGTTTAGTTTAGCTTTCATATGTATGATAATAATACCGGAAAAACATGATACGACGGTATAATAATTAAAAAAGCGTTATGTGTACCATCCTGTATTATAATATTCATATACGGACGCTATAACCAATCCCTTTATCCCTCTCGTCCTATTTCAGGCACTGGTAGAGGTGTTAGATTAAAACTTTACATATCAGTGCAATATAACAATGCCACTATGTCTGATAGTTTTTTCTTCAGAATTCATTTAATTTCATTTTTACGAAACATTTTGGCAAACATCGGTGATTAAGGTAAGAAAACGTCCTTATTATCCATACAAAACAGTCTTTTATGACAGACATTGAAACTATTGTATATATTAAATGCTTCGTATTAATTTCCACTTAATAAGTTGAATATGACTCTGATAACTGGCTTCATAATTTCTGACCCCTCTGAAACAATTCAATTTTCTACTGTTTTTATGGGTTTGTTTTAAATTTCATTTTTAGGACAGACAGACAGAGACACCAACACTCACTCATTTTGGGTCTTTACGTCACTTTATATTGAATGGTTTGAAAATGCATCATTATAGGCTCCAGAAAAAGCTTCCTAATAGTTTTTTGAACTCAAACTGTGAATAGACTTAGAGGTATACAAACCTGGTTGTGTTGTCGTCACTGACTTTGTCATTGTAGTCTTTGCTAATGATGTAGGGCTCTCTGTTAAAGAAAGAATACCATTTACTGATAGAGAAAATATATTCTTATCTTAACTTGCTGGATTTTTCGAAATAGACATATCATTTTTGTCTACTGCAAAATCAATATATTAGAGAAATCAAATTAAAATGTTCAGTCAGCAATTTAGAAACATTCAAAAAGTTCCGCTACTATGGGAATAACACTATTTTTTAAAAGTAGTCTCCTTCCACACAATTTGTTTCAAAAAGCGTTTTATCTACCTCTAAAATGCGTGTGTGTAGTGCCTTTTGATTTCGTGTATATCTCATTCATTCGTTAGTTATGAAGCATACAGAAATATATTTTAATACTTATCTTTTAGAAATTTAAAGATTACTGTTGTGAAACAAATGCAATAAGTATATAAATTCAACAAAATATGTTTTCTTACGTGATGTAGTTTCTTCCGTTCCTTTTCTTGTTGAATTTCCAGATGGCTCTGCAAAGAAAAATATTCAGTGTCAAGTAACAGCAGTTGTTTTTCTATACATTTAAATTACTGTCTTTATTACACCTAGAAACATGCAATTAAAACTGTTTTCTTTAACAGAACAACTAAAGCATTAATGTGCAATACATCTACTTGTCGTTCTATTGTTGAAGATATTTTCTGTTAATACAATCAAATAAATAAAGATCACTTGTGTCGATAAAAGTCTTCTCTAAAACAATGCTTTAAATAGAGCAACAGATACTCGTCTGAAACAGAAAATATGACAGGAAAGGTTTGATACATGAATATTCTTTTAATAAAATTGTACGAGAAAAATTGGACCAAAACAAGAGGAAAATCAAGTAAACTATGCTAAGTTAAGAAAATGTACATTGTAACACACATTTGCTATCAATTAAACAATGTAGGAGCTAATAAATACAGATTTGATTTAATACGTTTTAATTTAAGATACTTATATAAAAAGTCTGGCATTCAAGAAGTTTATTGCTGAACGAATAATGTAAAAGGGTTTTTTAAAAACCTAGTTACATAGTTGTTGGAGAGTTCTCTAATGATGCAGGGTTTTCTGTTGAAGAAGAACGTCAATAATGATAATGAAACCATCTTTACTCTTAGACTATATCTCTTGAAATCTCTAACAAGACATTTTTGTAATTTCCAATCTTCAATATGAGGGATTTCAAGATTAAAATTAATTGTTTCAAAAAAAAATAAAGCTGGAAATTAATAATTGGTAAAAATCTCGGAAGAACCGAATCAAATAATATTGTATGAAATATGCACACTCGATTAGTTTTAGTCGGTTCATGACAAACAACCTAGACATTTCGCCCAATTGTGGCTGGGGTTGCCTGTACTGCTTAAAGCATCAAAATTGTATCCGTTGTGACCGTCTTACCCTGCGTGATTGGAAGAGGTAACTAAATGGGTCCGAATAAGCAGGTGGTGTGGTTTTGACCCCTGGTATTGCTTAAAGTTTGTTATACCTGAAAGTTGCCAAAATTATTTTCCTTTTTCGGCGCCATATGACTCAAACCTATTTATTTTCTTAAGAAATTCAACATTTAAAAAGTAAATGAACTCTCTAACCAGTTGAACTTTCTTCCATTTCGGCATCATTTGGTGATATTGTCGATGATCCTGCAAAATAAAAAAACGCAAACAAATACGTCCCAATCCATTCGTTTAGTTTATAAAATTTCATTTTGCCTTCATATTTCTTCTTTCATTTCTTATTGACGTACTTTATTTACTTCTTTGTGTAGTGAGATTGATTTCAATAGTGTGCAATACCACGGAAAAGCTTACCTAATCTATTACAAAACAATTAATTGTATGAAAAATGAAACACATCAATAACATCATAATGATGATAATTATCTCGTATTTCCATTGATGTCAATGTATATTATTTGTATTGAATAATGTATATTATTGGTATTGAAATGTTTATTGTTGTTATTAGCATAGACGCATGAAATTGAATTTCTCAGCCAAAATTTAAGCAAAACAATGGTATACATAAACATTTTATACAAACTATTTTTACTAAAGAAAATAAGTGATATTACATATTAAAAAACAATTTTTTGACTGACAAATTTAAAATTATACAAATGAGTTGCCTTTCTATCACAAGGAAGATGTTTGAAAATTTGCTAATACTTTTTTTTAACTAAAAAACTTACTTTAATTTATCTCAAATATTAAACTTAAAGATCTTGTAAAACAATTTGTTATGGTTTTATATCATAAATGTTATGCCAAAATGAAGAATTATCAATATTGTAAGTTCCAACAAGAGCACCGCTAGGCGGAGCATTATATGCCCAAAAGTGTTTTTTTTTAGTAAGGATGAAGCATTTGTAAGACATGGGAATTAAGTAAAGTATAACCTCCTTCAAATAGCAATCCTCCTATGAAGTTTGAATATTGTTGGCCAAAAGGAACTGAAATTATGCTCCGGAAACTTTTTTCAGTTTTAAGGTAATAGTGACCTTGAACTTGTAACCTTGTGACCCCAAAATCAATAGGGGTGTTTTACCTTATATAGACAATCATTCTATGAAGTTTGAACACTGTGGGCCAAATGGAACTTAAGTTAGGATATGGAAACTGTTTTCAGTTTTAAAGTAATAATGACCTGTGTCCTTGTAACCCCAAAATCAATAGGGGTCTTCTACCCAATATGGACAATCATCCTACGAAGTTTGAACACTGTGGGCCAAATGGAACTTAAGTTATGTTCTGGAAACTGTTTTCAGTTTTTAGGTAATAGTGTCCTTGACCTTTGACCTTGTGACTCCAAAATCAATAAGGATCATCTGCCCAATATGGACAATCATCCTATGAAGTTTGAACACTGTGGGCCAAATGGAACTTAAGTTGTGTTCTGGAAACTGTTTTCAGTTTTAAGGTAATAGTGACCTTGACCTTTGACTTTGTGACTCCAAAATCGATAGGGATCTTCTAAACAATATGGACAATCATACTATGAAGTTTGAACATTGTGGGCCAAATGGAACTTAAATTATGCTCCGGAAACTGTTTTCAGTTTCAAGGTGATAATTACCTTGACCTTTGACCTTGTGATCCGAAAATCAATAGGGGTCTTCTTCCCAATATGGACAATCATTCTATTAAGATTTAACACTGTGGGCCAAATGGAACTTAAGTTATACTCCGGAAACTATTTTCAGGTTTAAGGTTATAGTGACCTTGACCTTTGACATTGTGACCCCAAAATCAATAGGGGTCTATTACCCAATATGGCCAATCATCCTATGAAGTTTGAACACTGTGGGCCAAATGAATCTTAAGTTGTGCTCCGGAAACTGTTTTCAGTTTTAATGTAATAGTGACCTTGACCTTTGACCTTGTGACCCTAAAATCAATAGAGGTCTTCTACCCAATATGGGCAATCATCCTATTAAGTTTGAATATTGTGGGCCAAATGGAACTTAAGTTATGCTCCGGAAACCAAATTGATAACGGACGGACGGACGTACGGACGTTCCAACATTTTGGCATTAGGGGCTATTTTCTTTGTTATTTTCTTTGTTTTCTACTAGCCCCTAAACCCTTTGATCACGGAATGAACCTATTGTTCTCTTTTGTTCTCTTTACTGTTATATAGCCCTAAACCCAAAATGTTTGCTCGGACGGAATGACAAACAGACAGACGGACGGACGCCAGGGGGTATAACACAATATGCCCGAAATTTTTTCGGGCATATAAAAAGCATAATTTGTAAAGATATATCCGAAATTACATTTCATGAAAATAAAGGGAGGTAATTAGAAATTTGTTTTTGATAAATTCTAAGCCAAATATTTCAATAAGAAATGAATACATGATTACATATAATGTGGATACATATTTGCAGACATTGGAAGAACATCTTATGTGCAATAAATAACCTTACATAATATAAGATATTTACTTCCTTGTTCACAGAAAAAAAGATATTTCCGTTTGATCTAGTCTTACACAGCATTATACTTTATTGAACAAATAATAACACTTCTTGCTGGCAGGAAATCTTTCAACGATCTTTCTATAGTTATGAGCCCATTTGTTCAAAACTTTTGTTAATTTTAACAACAAATATCTTAACCCATGACCGCATGATCATGAAAATGTTTTCATTGAAAAGTCTTACAAGTTAAATTGCTATGAAACTATAAAAGAAATGCTTCAATATCAATCAAACTTGACAAAAATGTTGACTGGACCATTGCCTTTGCAACATTATACCCAGTCTTAAATTTTCTGTTACTATGGCAACGAAGAGACATATCAAATGATGTGCCAAAAACTATTTTTTGCGTTGATTTTTTCCATCAAAATTGATTTCAAAGTGCCACAACTTCTCAATTGATTGCGATAGAGTCAAAAGCTTTTCAGCGTTGGCTACATGTTATCTTAAGATCGACCTGGGGTTATTTTCAACCTCTTACAAGTTTTTTGTAAGTTTCTCGGTACGGTTAGTGTTTCGAGAGTATCTAAATTTTAATGATAAAATATATGAATTCCAATCTGACTTTAGTAAACCATATCATATACTAGTTGCCACGTTTACTGTTGGACAGACCAGTTTGTATTTCAGGAAACACAAATAAGTCTACAGTATGACTCAAACATGCGATTTCTGGGTGAGAAACATACACATTAATCAATAGCAGACCAATCCAATTTCATTTTATAATTGAAACACTGCTGCTGATATGACAATATATGATAATAGTATATTCTTACTAAAATAAGCACTGTTAGTTTTAATCCAGTTAGTTAAATGTATCAGTGTTTAACGATTGAAATACTATCGTCTTAAGAGTTTTTTTATCAAGTTGTTTGTCAGTGTATCGGTTAATTACCGTAATACCATATCTGGTAATTGTATGGCAATTTATGATCTGGCATGAAACTGAGATCTTATCAAATCACATACGAGAAACGTGAAATATTGGTCTGAATGATTTTATTAAGATATTTTGAATACGATTTAAACTGACAATTGAATATCCTATTTATAATTCTGAAGTAGTATGAAAAAATACACATATAGCTCGTATTGATAAAAATAGGAAAAGATTTCTATTCAGATGTCATTTTTTTCATTCCGCAACACTTTTTTGATACACAAGATGGCTCTTTAAAATAACCCTATTTTCAAATACACATTTTTAATTCTGTTTACGATCTTTTTACAGTCATATATGTTACTAAATGTTATCTAACGTTTAACGTTCTGGTTATTATAAATGAGATTATGCAAATAAAGCAAAAGTAAAACACGAATTCCCTTTTCGTCACATTATCTGGTTAAGTAGGTACTTATTGTAGATGTTATTATTCCATACTAATAAAAGCTTTGGATCTTAGGTACATGACATTATGAACAATCGCTTTTTATATTCGAAAATATTTTAAACCTGTCATGTCTGTTTATTTAAGTAATTTAGTTTTTCTTTTATATTGAAAATCTACAAGTCGGTTAATTCGGTCATATTTATTTACCATTCCAGAACGATCACACTTTGTACCATTAAACACGATATTGTTTTACATGAACACAATGATATGTTACTTTTATAATTATCTATTGATACAATTCTTAATGTTATGACGATTGCCCTTACACAGTTTCTAAGATAACTTTGTCAGTGTTCTAGATTGATATTCTCAAATTGATGAAGACAAATCATTAATACATTCATATTTATCATTGGGGGGGGGGACCCTTGTATGCAACTTTAAATAACCAAATTTGCTCTATGTAAACCAAGAAAGTCAACCCCATAAATACAATCGCCGTTCTTATTGCGATCGTCGTAAAAACGCATTTTTGTTCGGATACGCGTGCGGTATTGTCACGGAATATCGGGATTTTCGTATTCTAATTTGCATATATATGAACATTGGGTTACGAAATGTAGACAAACGCTGCCAGATTTACGTCGTAAGCAAAGGTTTATCAACAAGCTGTAAATCTATAAAAAAATCGTTTGGTTAAATTTGGTAAATATGTAAGGCTATTTACTGCATATGCTGCAAGGCTGCATGTGCCCTATTTCCACTACTAGATGAGAACATGGTCTTATGGTGTAACACAATGTGCAAAATAAACTTTATAAACGTTTGTAAAATTTGTTTTTTCGCAAGGCATTTTCGCAAATCGCAAATTTATCAACCATCTCTTTCGAAGATTTGAATAGCAAATAAGATTTGTTATTGTAAATGACACAAATGCTACGCCGTTAATATAGTCCAACAAAATTTATTTCGTGAAATTTTAGAAAGAAAATTGATCTTGTTTTATTTTTGAGTGCGTGGGACGGTCTGGGTGATTATTCCTGCCAACTTAACACCATATCGTGCAACATATCACTCAATCAAGATCTCAATGTATTTCCTAAATATATTTGAAATACTAATCTTTTTATGATATGTTTGTAAAAGAAAATATTGCTAGCAAGGAAAGAAATTACACTAATATTGTTTTGGCCAGTGATGTTAAAATATTATAACTTTCAATATCATAAAAAGTAAAAATCTATGACAATAATGTAAATATACAATAAATAGCAATACATGAAAAATATTATATTCACGGAAAATATAAGAGTAATTTAAAAAGTAGTTTACCTGTGTTTTCGTCTGTAATGTCATTGTGAAAAATAACAATCAGCGGAATAGCAACACTACATACACAAACAACAGCAAGTACAATCAACGAGTATTTTATTTTGCTTCTCTTTTCTAACGTTGAACTGGAAGGCCCAAAACCAGTCGGTCGATCTTCTGATTCACCATGTTCGGTAAATGCACTTTCTCCTCGGTCCTTTCTGGATACAATGTATTTTGCTTTCTTGTTGGCTAAAGCTTTTTTCATGTCTGGGCTTTACCGGGCTAACTACTGAAATGAATTTCAATGTCTCCGTATCTTTATAAGTGACGGTTACGCGGAAGAGTTATTAAAATACAACTGAAATATATTGTTTGTTGAAGGCCACTTGTGCTGCACGTACACAGTTAAATAGCAATTAAATTTAAGAATGTTTTTGTACGAAATGGACTTAAAATTTCAAAAAAAAAATCTGTATCTTTTGATTTCTACTGAAACCGCCTTCGATAATAATTGCTCCTAAATCTTAACTATAAAGGAACCAACGTTTTTGATAAACATATTTGAAAAGGCCATTATTTAAACCCTTATTTTAAGCACGTTATAACTATTTTGTTGTCATAATAATATCTGACAATAGATGATCACTGATTCGGAACGCAATTGTTAACTTCTTATACTGGAAGAAACACAGTACCAGATTGGGTAAAATATAAACACAAAAACAAAAACAAAACAATGTTAATAATTATTATGTCTATCTTATGTTCGTTTTTACAGATGTCCTTTGACAGTTTCTTGTATATACCGATCATGAAAATACTGGAGTCGTCATTGCAGTTAACTATTTGACATGGTCAAGCATATTAAAACGAGCAACAACGACTTTTATCTTCTTTTCTTTAAATTTATACCTGTCATTGCAGTTTTTTATGCAGGGATATAAAGTAAAGTATCATATTTCAGAATCACTGTTAAACTATCATCTTATTTCAAAAGTAATTTTTCAAATGCTTTTCCTTCTTTTTTAAATGTTTTATAGTGAAGCCGCAATTGCGAACAATAAGTACAATTGGTGATATGTTATTCAATTTAACTAATTACCATTATGTTATATCAGTCAAATATATTTCAAATTTGTTTAAAATAAATATGAAACTTCAATATGAAAAAGGGCGAAACGCATATTTATTTTAAGGGACTTCTTTCTCATGTTTCTTTCAGCTCCATTTCAGACAGTTCACTTCATTATCATTATTTTTACTAAAAACCTCTAGATTAAGTAATATTCTAACACTGTCGGAGATTTCTCTTACATAAACAAAGATGACCGGTAGCAATGCCCTCTCCGTTCTTATTTCTCTCTTTTGTATTTTGCAAACTGCCATTTTATCTGAACAATCTGAGAAATAAAATAAACTTTTGTTAAATTTTTTTTCTGAAAACTATCTAGAAAGATAGAAAATCGTCTACCTAAGAAAATATATCCGAATATAAATATCTTTAATTCAGACATTAACGCTGTACAAATGTTTAAAAGTGTTGTTTACGTTACGTCACAATGTAGCGGAAAAAAAACAGTCAAACCAAAAACCTATTTCAATGCCGCAAGCTAATTAAAGTTTACAATTATTTTACTATAAATACCCTACATTTCGCATAAAAATAATAATTGAAATAAGATAAACGTGCTTGGTAGCGTGGACAGTAGATTGCACATGACAGTACCGTCCATGATCAGGCGCAATTAAACCAAGCCTACAACATTTTCAATTTTGCCGTGTAGGGATTTCTTTATGGATTTTTTCACTATTTTATAGCCACATATGCGTTGTTTGTGTCGTATGGAGGCTGTAAAGAGTCGCCCCGTACATTCATTCAGAGATGTTATATTTCCGATTCTTAAAGATCGTTCAGCACGACATTATTGTTGTGGTTGTGGTTATTTAGTTCTTTCTATTCGACATTTTCTTGTTGGGTGGTTCCACTATTCCTCACTTGAATTCTGTTGAATCACGCTTAGGTTATGTGGACATTTAAAATTTGTCTTTTGATGTCATCTGTGATATGCAGGCTTCATAACCTGTGATTCCCTTTCAAAAATCCATTTTATTTAGTTCTGCCTATTGTTGGGGACCATATACCGCTTTTCATTGAATGGCCCTGATGTGTCACATTGTAGGTTCCATGATAACCGCCATATGAACTATGTGCGGATGTATCAAAATTCAAAATTGTACCAATTCATGTGAATTTTGCTCAAGCCGGTGCAAGTGGCGTGGACAGTAGTTGCACATGACAGAACCGCCCATGAACAGGCTCAATCAAACCGAGCCTGCAACACTTTCAATTTTACCATGTTTGGCTTTCTCTAGGGATTCCTGCGCTCTTGGAAGTTGCTGCAGTTTTAGACTTGCTGCAGTGTTGGCCAGCTAAGACTTGCTGCACTCCTTAGATTTGCTGCGTTCCTTGGACTTGCTACACATTTTACACTTGCTGCGCAACCTAATTTGCTGTGCAACTTAGACTTGGATTTTCCGATAGCCTTTGCACAAATCGATCTTGATAAAAAAACTTAGCATCTTTTATCTTTGCCATGATGTTATCCACGCTTGTTTTGTATTTCAATGTCTACATCTTGTCGCTTGACATATGGTATCGGACAATGCTTCACTCTTACATGATTCGTGTCTGTTTATTTAACATGATGCTCTTTTAACAGAGTTGTTCCGAGTAGCTCTGAAAATACACAACTAAATTCTTGAAGTATGTAAATGATTTCCTACCTCTGTTCTAGGGTAGGTCCTTCGCTGATGTTAACATCTTGGTATGTCTCTCCATTTGTGGACTTAAAAAGGTCTAGGTGAGTTTCGTCATCTACCACTACATCTGAATTGTTATCAATTTCTCCTATCATCACAACACTTGCTGCAATCTTATCTTGGCGTTCTTCATACTTTTTTTTCTTACATTACAGGATCAATGATCACCACCGTATAAACACACCGGTGGATGTTTCTTAATTCAAAATGATACTTGTAAATTTTCATTTGTGCCATTTTGCGCGTTCTTAAAAGATCCCTTTTTCTCTATTTCAACATGTCTACAAATTTAATCCTGCGATCAAATTTATTAATAACTTCGACAATTTTAAAAGGTACTTTGCATTATAAAATTATCTTATTTTTTTGTTGGTAAAAGCAGCAAAACTTATCTCCTACTCTATTTTGGGCTCTCTTGTCGTAGTGATGCTTGTATGTGATCTTTGCTAGGGGTTGCGTTCATTGAATACTGCCCTTCCTTGATGATCTTGTTTTTCATATATCATTAGGCTTTTTCTGGCTTAATCTTGATAAAGTGTGATCCCCCGGAAGCAATATCACAACAAAATTACATGAAACTTGTACAGTGGGGACATGAGGGATAATGAAAACGTGCAACTTCCTTCACGCCTTCTAGCATCCGCTTGAGCGGTACCAAGATTTTTTTCAATGAAGAGCCATCCTTAGTTGGAAGTTCTTTTCTCTTGAGCTGTACTCTCGTCATGACTGCTGCAGCAGCGGATGTATTATGATTAGGCCTATAAAATTATCCGGCAGCGTAACCGATCACTTATCAAAGACTTTAAAAGGCACCATTGCCACTTTTTCCCAAACACAGTACTGCGTGTCTAATATTTTTTGCCAAAGGCACAACTTTAGCATCTCCGTCAATTGTAATCATGACAACTTCTTAACACGGGAGTTCTTCTTGTTTAACAACTTCCTTAAAGTCGTTAACTCACATCAAGTATCTCTAAACACTTAAATTGCGTCTTTACTGTCAAACCTTTCTTAAATTCAAAGTTTCTTTTTTTCTAGTCAGCCAATGGTACCAGCTCCAGCAAGTATCAGCACGGTTTCTCTACTCGCTAAAAATAACTTCCATTGTCCATCTTCAAAGAATTTTTATCTAGAGGATAAAGCAAATATGAAAAATAAAATCAAGGGCGGCATTCAATGAACGCATTTCTAAACATATGACCAGCAGCAAGGAGCACAGCAGGACATCAAACAGAACAGAGCATACGGGAAAAAAGTATGGGATGTTATAATAATGCAGAAATAATAGAAACTCACAACGTAATTAATAATACATAATTAATTAAATAATTAATTAATTAATTGATTAATTAATTAATTAATTAATTAATTAATTAATTGAGGTCTGCTTTGTTACATACGGCTGCTACATTGCGATCATTTCATACATGTTCTGGTTTTGTCTATTTGCAATCTTTTGCAATATGCCTAGTCAATAGCCATCATATTGTAAATACATTGTAAAGTAAATTCTCGGTGCCTGGCTTCTGCTATTCTGCCGGCAGTATCTGGCTAAACTGCTTGCTTTATTATAAATAAAGCATGTCGTCATTGGCTAATTTCAGTTGTCCGTCAGTTTGCCTGATGTCTCTGTTATGGATCTCTTGCTTAGCTACCCTTGTTCTAGAAAAGGAGAACCCCTTGCAAAAAGGCGCCCTTTATAGTTGTCTATGGTTTGCTCTGCAAGGCCCTTTAACTACTCTAGCGAGGTTGACACTTCTTTGTTAAAAAAGACGGGGCAAAATATGCGGAAGACCCCTAAATATACTTTTTTATTACGAGCTCACTTTGTCCGTTACAGTTCTGTGCGATTCTAGCCTTATCTGTCCATCTTTTAAATTAACGTCTCAATTTGTCGGTGATTTGTTAAACAGACTCACTTGGAAGCGGTCTCTTCTGTCTAACTTTCAACCTGAAACCATCTTCAGTTAACTGAAACCGTTTTAAATTGTCCCTATTTTGCTTCTTCAATGGGCAAACAAGTAAATTCATTAAGACTTAGCCCTGATAGTAATGATGTATGGCCCGAGTGTCTTTCTCCTAGTCTTAAATTATGGCAAATTACTCCAGAAATGAAAATAAGTATAATTAGTATCTATTGTTTCATTGAATTTATGTATTCTCGGTCCTGTTTTATCCATCACCTTCTTCAGAAATTATACATTTTTGTTCAATAAATGATTGTTAATTGATGATCGAATCTAAAATAATGATTTTAAACATTTGTTATGTGTCTGATAAATGCAGATTAAACATTTTAATCTTCATATTGATCTGATTACCTGAAACGTCATTCATTATCACTGTATTTTTAACATGTAGGCTATTGATTCAACCGTCAGCAGTTATTCTCCTTTGAAATTAGCTTTTTACACTTTTGGAAAAGTAGCAATCTTTTACGTATTTTCCTACAACTTTTCTTCTTCGTTGATCGTTGTTTTTCGTTTTGTTTTCATATATAATCAAGTTTATAAAGTGTGGATTTCTTTATAATGTGTTTACTTCATTGTTTGCAAACGAATTGCAGTAACTTGATATAATAATGACAGGATGCATGATATTCACATACAAAAGCATTCCTTCTAACGCTTACCCTATAAAAACATGTTCACTTTTATGGTCGTTTACAATAACGAGGAAGTGTTTACCTCAAAGGGATAGTTTAAATGATGGACAGGCTAAAAAAATAAAATAAAGTCAATATCATCCTAAAACAGGTAGTAATGAATATGTTTATACAGATCAATATCAAAGAATGCAAAACACAACAAACGTAAAACGTAAATATATATAAATGCAATTGAAATAAACGTACATGTATATGTAATAGCAAAAACTGATTTTATTCTCCTTTTACTAGCATTTGTTATCAAATAAATCTAAAAATTATATTACTTTTCTGCAGTTAAGTGGTCTATGAAAGTAGATGAATTGATATTCATCGAAGCATAGGGACACTGGATGCTTATGTAAAAAACGTTGATTGAGATTGGTGGATTAGCACCCTAAATCTTTCAAATACGATCAATGGCAACAAGGGAAATTGTAAGTCTGAATGTACTTAAAATTTAATGTTTTATTTGACCATTAATTGATCCAGAAAATATTAATTATTACTTATAAAAACAGAATGCTTATAAAACTGTAAAGAAACACTGGACTTTTTATTTATTTTCAAAACTATTTAATACATTGTGTATTATATATTCATCCGCGTTTTTAATTTGCTGGCTAAGGTGTATGTATTATAAGAATAAGTTGTACTTCAATAACACATGTAAGGTATTTTTACATGTAAGATGCTAAAAAATATGCATTTATTATATGCCCGAAAGATTTTCGGGCATATTATGTTATATCCCCTGACGTCCGTCAGTCTGTCCGTCTGTCCATTAGCAATTTGGTTTCCGAAACATAACTTAACTTCCAATTGGCCCACAATATTCAAACTTCATAGGAATATTGTTCAAATTTGGTAATAAACCCCTATCGATTTTGGGGTCACATGGTCAAAGGTCAAGGTCACTATAACCTTAAAACTGAAAACCGTTTCTGGAGCATATTTTAAGTTCCATTTGGCCCACAATATTTAAACTTCATAGGATGATAATCCATTATAATGGAAGACCCTATTGATTTTGGGGGTCACACGGTCAAAGGTCGAGATCACTATTATGTTCAAACTGAAAACAGTTTCCGGAGCATAAGTTAAATTCCATTTGGCAAACAATATTCAAATTTCAGTGGATGATTGTGAATATTGTAATAGACCCCTATTGATTTTGGGGTCACAAGGTCAAGGTCATTATTACCTTTAAACTGAAAATAGTTTCTGGAGCATATTTTAAGTTCCATTTGGCCCACAATATTCAAACATCATAGGACGATTGTCCATATTTGGTACTGATTTGAGGGTCACAAGGTCAAAGGTCAAGATCACTATTACCTTAAAACTTAAAACAGTTTCTGGAGCATAACTTCAATTTCATTTGGCCAACAATATTCAAACTTCTTAGGATGATTGTCCTCATTTGGTAGAAGACCCCTATTAATTTTAGGGTCATAAGGTCAAAGTTCAAGGTCACTATTACCTTCAAACTGAAAACAGTTTCTGGAGCATAACACAAGTTCCATTTGGCCCACAATATTCAAACTTCATAGGATGTTTGTCATTATTGGGTTGAAGATCCCTATTGATTTTGGGGTCACGAGGTAAAAGGTCAAGGTCACTATTATGTTCAAACTGAAAACAGTTTCCGCTCAATAACTTAAGTTTTATTCAACCTACAGCTGTTAAATTTTATAGAATGAACAGCTTTGTCTAATGCATAACCCCTATTGATTTCATGGTCATAAGGTCTAAGGTTAGGGTCATAATGATCTTTACACTGAAAATTGTGGTTTCTGTAGCATAACTTAAGTTACATTTGGTCCAGTGATCAAACTTCATAGGATGATTGTCAATATTGAGTAGAAGACCCCTATTAATTTTCGGTCACAAGGTCAAGGTCACTTTCCGTCAATCCGTTGTAGCATTTTTTTCTTACAAGATAACAACTTGATGGTGGTGCTTTTGAAACAGCAACTGTATATATATATATGAAGGTTCTTCAGCTTTAAAGGAGGATTGCTTTTTGAAGAAGATAATACTTTTTTAATTCCCATGTCTTACAAATACTTCATCTTAACTAAAAAAAAGCACTTTCGGGCATATAATGCTCAGCCTAGCGGTGCTCTTGTTTTACTTTATGTTGTTTTTTTATTATGCTGCTTTTGTTTTGTTTGTTTTTTGTGGGGTTTATTTTGTTGTTTTTTTAATAAGATATATATATTATTGCTCTTTCAATGATTTTTAAAAGTTCAAAAATCAATCAAAAAGTAATTTTATGTATTAATAAAAATATTTACATTTGATTAAAAACATCTTTGGATATGCCGTGTGCGTCAACTAGTGTAAAGAAACAGCTGTAACTGCCATAGTATATTTGATCAGAATTTATGAAAGATTAAAGCCTATAGGTCAAATCATCAAGAGTATATAGTATAATTAACACATGTGTGTGTGTCTATTGGAACTTTAAGCATAAACTTGATCTATTATTCTTATAGCCACAACTAGTGATTTAGATTTTAAAAACATCACAAATCATTTTAAACATTGTCAGAACTTAGAAAATATCATTATGGTTGACAATCCTTAAAATAACATTTTTTAAGGTAAAATTAACATTTTACATTAGCTTTATCAAAGATGTAAAATAGTAAATAAAGTATTTCCTATATCTTTTTATTTCATCGTTGAATAATGATTTCAAAACAGTTTGATTTAATCCATAATTTTATGTGCTTGTCTGCAAAACAAGACTGTATCGTTTTAAAGACTAAATTAACACAATGTTCAAATGTCGATTCGATACAAACATTTTTGGATAAGTGTTGACCATAAAAGCTTACTAAGATTTCTCACATCCCAACAGTGTTTATTAAACCATAAGTTAAACCTACAAACCCTACATTCACCGATATGTTTAGAAAAGGCTTTTTGTTGAACTTATTAAAGTTATGAATGAACCAGGAAGTACTTTTTTCTTATGTAATTTCAAAGTTAAATACTTTTATTACCCAGTGTATTTATCAAATGCACATTTGACAATGATAAAGTTTGAACTTGCAAATATCTAGATAATAAGTATATATTTATCATTATGCATACTAGACAAATAATATAATTAGTTTTATAAACACATTTAATATTACCATTTCGTTTACGTAAACTTTGGAGTTACACTTTACCTAGTGGAAAGTATTTTGCAAGGAAGATTTAATAGTGTAATTTTATGATATAAAATTCCAATTGACAAAAGCATATTTCACTGCAACATTTTCTCACACTATCATATTATTTTTCCTAATGCCTACTTTAAGGACAGTGAATGTTTTGGTTCTTTTCATTCTTTTTTAAGTTATAAATAAAATAGTCACTTGATAATCCTTAATTTGTTGTAAAGGTTCACACGCTATTTGTCTTGTACCTCTTATTGCTGATTCATTTCACAAACATAATATTCTAAAATAATAACGTGTAATGGGAATCAAGATAAATTAAAACGTAGTATGTTAATTTGATATTGTTATTGCTAGCCGGTTGATCGATTCTGCGACAAACCCGAAGTTTTCCCTTTTTAACTTAAGGCGTTTCTTTTATTGAAACGCCAGATAAAAAACAAAAATATCGCGTTCATTGCTGTTCCTGTTAGAACAATACACCTACGCTATTTTCATGTTATTCAAATATGTGTCAAATTGAAAATATCAAAGTCGGCTTTAAAAAAAACTGTCTAATAATTGAATTGTGAAAAGTGTAAAACTTGAACACAGCATGTATAAGCAAAACATTTGTTTAATAGTATAGTATTATCTGGAGCTTTGTTTGGACTGTAATTCAACAGTTTCAGATATTATCTAACGCTTTCTTTGAAAATATGTGTATCTTAAACAAAAAGAAAACAGTTAACGTGCCCATTAAGTGTGTCATGATATACCCCAGCAAATCATAAAGGTTTATATCAGAAATCTTTCGTTCTTTGGGGAAAATAACTTAATACATCATTTAATTAATTGTAAATGGGGTTCCGTCAATTTTATCGTATTACTAGTAAATGCTTCTTTAAATTGAGGACCTAAATTTAGGATATGCATAATATCTACCTAATTTTAGCTTTTTTTTCTAAATCTCCCAATTGTTATTTAACGTTTATGTTATCATTGTAACGCTTAGCTATCGTATACCTTTAAAAGCAGCTTTGATTTGATTGTACAGTTGTATTATTATTAGTATAAGTATTATCATCACTTGCTTTCATAAGAAATATTACGAATATTTCGCAGAAATATTACAGTCAATGTGGACATTACACATCCTACAATAACACCCTCAGCTAGTCAGGATACTAATTACACAAATCAACGGTACGGGTGATTGTTGTGATTAATATAACATTATAGTATCCAGGATGTATCAGTTGTAGCTAAATATTCATACATGATTGTAAAACGATTCTTACGGACAATGGATGTAACAGCCACGCCAATATCATGGTTGACTGTCGAATAGTCAGTTTTTCCGGAGTGGCATTTACCTTTTGAATCAGCTGTTGCAGATTCGTTGTCGCCACTTGATGTTGTTGACGAATTAATACCAAATGAAGGAGAATATGAAGTTGGAGCATAAAATGAGAAATTTCCGGAACCTGTATTGTTAGGATTGATATCTTGAAAGTTGTCTATAAGCGTCTGACTAAATGATTTGACGGAGCACGAGTGTTTCATATCAATGTCGACCCTTGTAAAGTCGTATTGTCAAGGCAATGCATGTTCATCGATTGTTCCGCTACATTTATACTCAATGCAAATGGTTGATGACTGAAATATATATTGCCTCCCGAATACCGAGAATCACATTTGTGATGTTTACATTGGTTCCTCCGAAACTTGTGACACGTACTGTTATGTTTTTATCAGTTTGCATAGTTATCTTAACTTTCACAAAACAAACTCCATATCCTCTAACGCGTTTTTGATACCAAACACGCTGACTTACTCGTTGTAAATCTTTAGAATCATTCGAATTTACATCTAACAATGATCTAAAAGTGTATATTTAATCATCAAAGCCACTGAAAAAGAATTTAAAATGATTGGTATCGCTTGCTAAGCATGCCGATTCAGAATCGAAAAATGGACCATCATTGGTGTTCTTAAATAAGATTTTGAGATGCGTATTTTCACTTGAAACAGAATACTGAAGTAATGCTTGCTTTTGTTCATCTAAACCTATGTCATCAACGATGGGTTTGCTGGATGAAGAAACTCTTCAGAATGTGTTTCAATATTACTGACCCACATTTTAATATAACCTTTAGTATTGTCACAGATTGTTTCGAAGCAAGATGAACTTGGTGACATCGTATTACTTAATGTCTTTGAGAAGCCAGTGGAAATATGTACTGTTTGTAGATAAAACTGGTATCGGTTATCTACTATTTCTATTGTAAATGTCGAGTGTTGGAACACATGAGTCTTGAAAAAGCATGTTTAATTCACAGATATAGATCGGCCTATTGTTAACCAAGTGTTAAGTATGGAATCTATAAATCCGACAGTATTGTCTGTTATGGGTAATAATTCATATACACCAAACGCTGTGTTTAATTTATATAAAGACCACTCTTTCAAATCATATAATTCTGTTTGAGGAAGTACAGTGAAATTTTTAATAATAGAAACAATTTCTCTTGTATTTGCATCGAATGCAGTGATATGAAATGAACCAAAACTTTCTATAGGATTTAATTCACCATGTTCATTTACATAATATAATCTCCCAGGCATAACATCTATATCGGCAATTGATTTTGTATCAAGACTTGAAATGTATAGATCCACAGATCCTGTTTGTATTTCAAATAAAGAATTAGCAAATGAACATTTTTGAAGATGTAACTCAGCAATTGAGCCGTCAGATTCGTTTGATAATTTACCAATGTGTTTAACATGTTCCTTTGACGGATCAATCTGAACGGTCTTTATCACTTCAACAACGTATATAGTTGTGTAAACTGTTCCAGTGCTCGTTTCAGGTTAGTCAATAAATTTTGTCGTAGTTCGGCCGCTTTGATTTTGTACGCTAAGAACAAGTTTTCGAACTTTCATACTAACACATATATTAAATGACGCTTTACTATTTGTATATGTTATGAAATCTCCATTTAGATACACTTCGAAATATTTTGCCAATTCTTTTGACGGATATATGAAAACGGTACCAATAATTTTGATGTTTCTGGTTTGGCACATTGCACACCCGCATGCAAGTACTTTCAATACCGGTAATTTAAAACCTTTACATGGAATGTCATATATTTTAAAATCAGAAAAAGAGTAACAATTTTGAGATTCATCTGTACATGTATTTTTTTATTGGTTTTTTGTTCCTGGTAGTGCATAACTTTGGGTTACAGCGTTCAACTTCTAGAACCGAATAATTGGTGTCATTACCAAAGCAGTCTGACGGTAGTTTCATTTTCTTTCACTCAAAAGCATTTTCGCAGACTTTGGCTGGAGAATCTGTAAATCAAACCCAACATTTTAAATAAAAAATATCTAAATGTTTTGTAAGTGTTTTGTAATCCAGTGTTTATAGCCAATTTACAGTTTCAGAAACCGCAGCTGAACCTGATGCAAAATCTAATGTTTCCTCTTTTTGATTTGATTTTTTTTTTCAAAATTGCTTTTCATCTGCCTATAGATATTAACATTTTTATCTTCATATTTTCATTCCTTCTTTTGCCGTTAATTCTTTCTTGATGAATATGTTTATATAAGAATTGCAGTATGTCAGTCCTAGATATAGAGACTATTGAATGAGTGAAGATTTAAGGACGAGTTTAATAAAATAATATTAAGATAGCCTCTGGCTTTAGTTGATAAAAAGATAATATTACCTTGCACATC
Source organism: Ruditapes philippinarum (assembly GCF_026571515.1). NCBI lineage: Eukaryota > Metazoa > Mollusca > Bivalvia > Venerida > Veneridae > Ruditapes > Ruditapes philippinarum. The sequence continues at coordinate 47,303 of NW_026853174.1, forward strand.
GAGAATCACTCCTTGTGACCTAACCGAGCCATATGCATTGTTCGCACGACAGCTGTATTTACCTTTATCAAATTTGCTTAGGTTCGTCAGAAAAATCATTGTACCATTTGGATACATTTCTTTGTCTAAAACGATTTAATATTTAAACCTTCAAAATACAAATAGGTTGACAGATTTCTGTTAAGTGTACTTACATGATAAAAGCAGAGTAAATTGTAAAAATGTTTAGATTACAAATACAAGCGATTTGTTGATAAACTGTTGATAATATTTCAATTTTGTCTAATATAAGATAAAACATACCACCTATGACAAGTTTAACAATAAGAACTAAGACACTGCATTATATTCTTTAAGATTTAATTATTTATTTATTAAATTATTAATTTATCTATTTATGTATTTATTTATTCATTTTCTTATGTTTTCCCTAGATACATCAAGATATGTGCTAGAAGAAATCATGAATAGAATCAATAAAAGATATCATTGCAGATAAAATTTAATACAGAGATCGATGTAGACATTTATTTAACTGTTATGAAAGAATAAAAAAGGTTTACAACGTGAAATATTACCATTCATAGTATGTAATATTCGAAGCTCCTGATGCTGAGCAGCACAGCGTTACATTGTCGCCAACCACTCTTGATTTTGTATGAGGCTCCATCGTAATGTAATGTGGTTCTTAAAAAAAGGTAAAATACGGGAAAGTTTTGATATAAAAACAGCTTATTTAGAATCAGCTACTTTTGAAAATTTATTTATCGTAAAAACACGTTATAAACGAAATACAAATAGAGGATATATTAAAGATAATATTAGAAACTATAGATGAGAGCTCTGGTAAAAAAATAATAACCTGACAATTATCAATAAACATAGATCTATCTTACAGCCAGACCATATTCTTTTACATGTCAACGGAATCTAGAAATACGAGCGGTAATAAAGCTTGACATTTGATTTTGATATTTGTAACAAGTAATTAGTAGTGAACATAATTCATGTTTTATATTACCAGCTGCATACACATACATTGTATTATTCTACTCTAGTTATATTTATTCGCACACTCCAATATAAGCTAAACGTAGTCTCCGATGTGGTCTAGTGGTTAGGATTCCTGGTTTTCACCCAGGGTTCGATTCCCGGCATCGGAACACAGATTTTTTTTATGTGAATTTTTTTAAGCTGTCCTCAATTAACTATCACTCCCTGGTGCAAATATTAAGGTTAATTAAGGATGTTTGATTTTGTCAATGAATATAAATGTTTTTTTTATGCAAACGATTGTAAACAACATTCTTATAGTAATACGACAAAACAGGACCCAGATAAAACTATGCATTATTTAAACATTGCTATTACATTTCGTAAAAAATAACAAAATTTTGTTCTTTGTATATGAAAGATAAAAGTAAGCACATAATTATACATATTTAAATGTGTTATGGTATTTTATTCATATATCTTGGTTTCAATTCAGCCATATATCACTAAGATTTGTTACAGTTTTGTCAGTAATCAATCGTAACTTAAGGCAATCAGAAAACAAAACACTTTTTACAAGGTAGTTCTAATGTTTTCAGTATTACACTTATAATCATATCTGTAAGATAATTAAGTTCCACAAATATATCTTATTACATTACTGCGGTATTATACACTCATTTATTTATTTTCGGAATGTTGTTTTTACCCTTCTTTAACCCATCCATGCGACCGTTGCAGAAGTGATCAGCATGCACTATTCGCCTTTTAGTCAATTCATGTTTTCATTTTTTTTTCTTAAATGTCAAGTCATTATTCCTGATTGAGGTATACAATTTTTAGAAAACCTTACAAAAGCGAAATAAAAATTCTTGGCACGACATCATTTTAAATTGTAAGCAACAGTATAAGTTTTTAAATTGCCGTACTGAAAATTTACGTTATACACGTAGTTAATAAATGAAATAAATGAAAACAATAACATGTTAAAAATATCTAAAAAAAAGAAACACCGCATCTCGCGATACAATTAGTGCATGTAAAGAAGCCGATAGAAGCGGTAAAATCATTCAATTAATAGAACAGAGAAAATCTTTTTTCAAAAGTTTGAACTCTATAAGAGGGAGACGAGTCACTGGATACTCGTGCAAGGACCGGGCAGTCAGCTACAAGTACTGATTCAAACGTCACAATTTCTTTACCTTTAGGACGAATCCAGGTGTCATATATTTGTACACTTGCGTCAACTACAGACCAGTACCAAGCGCATTGTAGCATTGTAACTATCACTACTTAACTTGTGTCAAACTTAGTATCTTTTTGTAAACATACTTAATTTATATTGAGCATATTTTGAGTTCACATCAACCATTTTGAAACAAATCATAATTAATACAAAACACGCACAATCATACTTTAAATATGTACGGTAACCGGTCATGCACAAGTCTTAATGTTACTTTAACTGTAATATCAATATACAAGTTATACCATTACATTGTTCAGATGATTGTTTAAATGACATTTTGTTCTAAACTATGAGATCATTATAAGATATACTTATGTTCCAAGGCATAATATGAATTATAAAACTGTACGTAAAAGTAATTTTCTTATATAATGGCTCAGATTTGACACCATTTTGCTGAGGTTTCTGCTGAGTACATACATTTTATTATCGTATTAATATTACCAAGGCAACCATTTATTCTTAAAGGATATGAGTAGGGCGGAACTCTTTTGTCTTTTATTATATCTTAATTGTTTTGCTCTTCCTCGATGGACATATAATTGTCTATTTTTATAATTATTTGCATCCGCATTTTGAATAAGTCCTACATTTTAGGCAATAAAAGAAATGTCTTATAGTGAATCGATGTCTTTTCCATTACCTCATGGCACCAATTGGAAGATCGCTACGGGTACAATAACGTACTAAAATAATAGGACAATTTTTCTGCTTAATTAACTTGAACAGCATTTCGTCCAGAATAAAGAAATTACGTTGAACTATTATATTCCCTATTTCAATTATATAGTTTTGCAGTTCATTTATTTGATAGTAATGGTGACGAAATTCCATTGACATGATTGTGTTATAAACAACAAATGTTTAATTCTTTTATATGGTTATAACAAACTTATGATTGTGTTGCATGAAATGACATAAAGTTATACTTGTCAAGTATTATGAAGACAAAAAAAGACATCAAGACAATAATGTTTTATTAACTTTATACAAAACAATAACAGAAACGTGTGAATATTTTCATATCTTAAGGAATTTAAAACTCTTAAGCTTGCATCAATAATTAAAATAGCTTAATTTATTGAGTTGTTTAAGGTATTCGTACCGTATGTTTGGTCCGGGTTTGCAGAAAATCATTGTATCTAATCTTTGTTTCTTTCATGAAATGATTTATAAGGTCTGAACATGAAATAAAATGCATCGTCAGTTCTTGCTAAGGTATGACCATTTTAACGGGCACTATAAGGAACTGAAAAATTGACAACATAGGTAAGATATTTCCCTTACAGGACACCTGTATGCAACTTCTGAAAAAGTCTTACCGTACGAAAATCGAGTAATGGTCACTTTTCTGAATTTTATATTGCTTATTTGGATGTTAGAAAAGACATTTTTTCAGAAATAAGGAACCTTAAATAATCTACAATATCATCCTTATGAAAAATGTTCTCCCATTAATTTTTAGCAAGAAAAAGATTATAATTAGATAACAATCCACAGAAACAAAATGTGTGTTCCTATCCAAAATTTATGAAATATGTACAGAAATGTTACCCTACCCCACCATTTTAACACGTATTTGACCAATTTTTTTCTTAGAACTTACAGAGCCTAATTAAGATATTCCTATAATTCACTTCCAGAGTGCCTGTTTTCAAAGTTTCCCTAAATTTTTTCAAAGGTATATTGGTTGATCTTGTAAAATATTAAATACTATTACCGTCTTGTTTTAATTTTATTGCACTTTGAAAATATTAGGTACCATATATGTTACAAGATTTAGCATTATTTAGCCAATAAATACCTATATAGTGAATAAATAGTTAAAATTAAACACCTTTTCTTCCCAAAAGGGATATAAAAGTTACATAAATAATGTTAACAGGAAAAAAGAGAAAGATTGTCCCACTTTTTCTATCATTTGAACGTAATTGATACATTCCAAAGACATCACGTGGGTTATTTATAATGCATGTAAAGTAGAATATACGAGTATATTATGGCAAAATGTAAATTATTATTTGCCTATACACACACCATTCACATTTTGATTGACATAATGTCAGTTAAAGTATTTACCGAGGAACCTGAATTCACCTTCAAGACCAGCGCTGGCACAACATTCTCTTCTGCACTGTTCGCTATTCAGTCTGTAATCCTTTTGACATTTTCACATAAAATTGATAAATGACTTTGACCTCAATGACATATGGACACATTCATTTAGCTGGTAAGCAGAAATGTTTTCAAAGACTCTGAAAACTAAAGACAAGACAATTATGGCTTTTATTTACTGACCGAACGAACAGTGGCAATACAAATCAATATACCGATCGACGGACATTCACTCACTCCATCATTCATTCATTCAATCAATCAATTAAATTATCATCAATCATCAACCCACTCAGTCATTTTCTATTTTTATGATTGATCGATCGGTCGACCGACCGACTGACCGACCGACCGAGCGATTGTCTAAGTAAATTATTCACTCAATCAATCATTGAGTACTCCTCATTCACTCACGTGTTAAAGTCAGCGCTTTAAATCATGATGTCTCGCGAGATTTCTCATTACCCTAAAAGTTTTCAGAGGTCGGGTTATTAAAAAAGAGGAAGAAGAAATATATTTCCGAAATGCAATCTTACAAAAGGAAGAAGCGAACTAAACAGAAAATACCTAATTTTTGAAGGAAGTGTATATTAATTGTTATTCCGAAGCTAAAAATATACAGACTTTATCTTGATTTATCTTTTTTATGTGCAGCGACATGCTGACATTCAGTCCATTTCGAGAATTTGCTACAAAAGTATGTAAATCATTAACAATCGATTTAGGTTTTGAAAAAAGTAACCAATCTTAGTAGACGATAGATACAGGTCACCAAATATTCTTGCAGTTAAATGTAAATGTTCGAAAAAGATCAATCCAACTTTGACATAATGAATATTTTCTCACAGAATCAGAAATATTAGATGCATAGAGTGATTAAATATCGAATGTATGAGGCATGAAGTCTGCTAGAAGGCAAGTGTCGCTCAGTCGGTAGAGAGTGAGACTCTTAATCTCGGGGTCGTGGGTTCGAGCCCCACGTTGGGCGTCATAATTTTGTACATTATAGAAGGTAATGGAATTTGTAGGATTATTGTTTTTGAAACAAGTCTGAAGATAAAAATAAACATATAAAAGAATCATGATTAAAAAAGTGTGCTCCGGTGCCGGGAATCGAACCCCTAAGCTCTAGACCACATCGGAGACTACGCTTTATTCATATATAATGCTAAACGGAGCGGGGTGGTCTATTTGATGTGGAAAACGATTTATACGTACGCAGCTAGTACAGCTCGAATTCGTCATTCCTTTCATTGTCTGTTTACATCAATATTGACAAATAGGGGTGTCGATAATTCTTACATAAAAGACATACTATTTATTACCTAAATCTTTTTAACACCAAAACAATTTTTCATCCGTTCAGCGTAAAAACATAGTGGTAGAGTGATTGCTCCGTGAGCTTCTAAAATCTAATTATATATACATTGTGTATTATATTGTCAATGCGTGCATATTGATGAATGTTGATACCTACGCTTACATGCCACTAGATTTAACTGGTTTATTGAATAGATATGAATGATATTCAGGATTATAAATGGTGGTAAAATCACTCAACATCATGAAGAGCTAGCCGGGCTGGATGTAACGAAATGTTATTCTTTTGTTTTTCAAGATGTGTTTAAATGAAATGATTTTATTGTATATTGCACTATTTATATCACTTCAAACATTTTCAAAACTTTCTGGAAGTATACTTAATATTTTTGCATATGTGATTATGCTATTATATATGTTACCAAACTCTAAACAGAAGAGCGTCAGGACAAAAACAAATGGATCTACTTCAACAATGAACTAACTTTTTGCAATAAGATATAAGATATAACACACATTGCTCTAACTATCCAAAATAGCATTTTTTGGATTTTTCCATGAATATTAATAGTATTTTTATGCAAACAATTGTTGTAAATAATACTCTATTTACGACAACAAAGAAAGAATGTGAAACTTGTTTAAAGCGAAAAAAATCGGAATTATTTTCTTTGCAACTGAAAAAGGAAAGAAAGCATGTACCTATATATTTGTATTACATAATTGGATGTTTAATGTTTAATAATAAAGACTAATTCAGACATTAATCACCATTATTTGTAACAGTTTGCGAGTAGCCAATCAAATTTAAGGCAATCAGAAAGCATAATGCTTCTTATAAGGTATTTTTGATTGTCTTTATTAAATTTAGGATCATTTAGTTTAAAAACAATGTTTGTAATTACAGTATGCCAAGGTTATACAGTAAATTCTGGAGATTTGTTTTAATGTATTAAAAACATGAAAAAACAAGATCAACAAGGAAGGGCGGCGTTCAATGAACGCAACCCCCACACGACCCTGCAACACAGGACCACCGACAACCCTTTGCCTGCTGGGGCAACATATTCTACCCATGTCAACTTGTGTCATATGTTTGAGAACTATAACATAACTTCCGCCTGAGTGGTTTCATGTTGCATCTAGAAGTGGTTTATGAATCGTGTGCTGCATGTTACCAGTATGCTGGACATTTATTGTTGACGTCACATGTGTGCGATGCTGATTGCAGATAAGCATTTGTTTTATGTCCGTCAAGGTGTTATTTTGTAATTCATTTACCGATATGTTCACCGACTAAAGTTGCTGCACTGCTCATAAAGGACTAAGGCTATAAAGTCCTATGTATTATAAATACTTCACAGCACCAATGAGATCTTTAATGGTACAATACTCTTCCTCTAGGGAAATATAATCGTCTATTTGATTGATATTGTTTTACATCCGCATGGATTTGAGGCTATTAAGAAAATGTCTAAATATGTTCGATGTCGTTTTAATTACTTAACAGCACCAATAAACCTCTTTTTGATCTCTGTGGCTACGAAAGACGTATAAAAATGATAAAATGTTCTGCATTAAAACCTTGAAAATGTATTCGTCTATAATTAAAGAAAAAACATTTACTTTGCAATCATATATAACAGACATTGCCACTAACTGTCCAAAATAGCATTTGTTTGAATTTTCCATGAATATAAATGGATCTTTTTATGCAAACGATTGTTGTAAACAACATTCTAATTACGACAAAGCAGGGCCTAGATAAAACTATGAATTATTCAAACATTGCTATTACAATTCGTAACAACATAACGAAATGTTATTCTTTGTATATGAAAGATAAAAGTAAGCATATATTTATACATATTTTAATGTGATATGGTATTGTATGGTTATGCCTTGATTTCAATTCAGCAATATATCACTGTTATTTGTTACCGTTTGCCAGTAATCAATCGTAATTTAAAGCAATGAGAAAACAAAACACTTTTCATAAGGTATTCCAAAATGTCTTCAGTATTACTATTAAAATAATATCTTTAAGATAATTAAGTTCCATAAATACTTCTTATTACAGTACTGTGGTATTATAGACTCATTTATTTATTTTCGGGATGTTGTTTTTACCCTTCTTTAACTCAAAGCTAGCTAGCAGCAACAGATTCTACCCATGCAACCATGGCAGAAGTGATCGGTCTGCACTGTTCGCCTTTTAGTCAATTCATATTTTAATTTCTTTTTTTTTCTAAACCGTCAAGTCGTTATTCCTGTTTTTGGCAAAAGGTATAAAATTTTGAGAAAACCTCACAAAAGGGGACGAAAAGTTCTTCGCACGACCTCATTTTAAATTGAGGTCAAAATGTACGTTCTACACGGAGTTAATAAATGAAAACAATAACATGTAAAAAAAGAAAGAGCGATACAATATTTGTAAAGACGACGGTAGAAGCGTTCAAATCTGTTAATTTAAAAATTGGTGAAAAGAACAGAGAAATTCTTTTTTCAAATGTTTGAACTCTTTAAGAGGGAGACGTGTCACTGGATAATTGTGCAAGGACCGGCCTGTCAACTACAGGCACGGATTAAAACGTCACAATTTCGTCACCTTTAGGTGTCATATGTTTGCACACTTGCATCAACTACAGACCAGTGTGTTTTTATGTTGTATTCTAGAAGTGATTGATAATGCACAGGCAGTACATTAGAATATGCTAAACTTTGTTTATAAAGGAACTACTTTGCGAAAATATGAAAATTTTAAGGTCTTGTCGCTAAAATCACTTGTGTCTCTAGTATCTTAAGTATTAAATGTGGTTTATTTGCCATTTGGATTATGAACACCAAATTTTACATGGCATTTTATAATACATTTGTATCAATGTTCATCGACTTTGTTTGCTGCACTGTTCCTACAAAACCATTTATAAAAGCTTTATAGCTCTTTGATGTTGTCGACATCGAATCAAATTATTACTAACAGTGCATACAGGTTAGCAATCTGTTCTCTGACTTTTCATTATCAAATACACATCTGCAAAAAGGTATCTTTCTGTAGACATTCTTAATTTATATTGAGTATATTCTGAGTTCATATCTGTCAATTTGTAACAAATCATTATTTATACAAAACACGCACAATCATACTTTAAATATGTACAGTAACCGGTCATGCACAAGTCTTAATGTTACTTTAACTGTAATATTAATACATGTATACGAGTACAAGTTATACCTTTACATTGTTAAGATGATTAACTAAATGACATTATGTTCTAAACTATGAAATCATTATAAGACATACTAATGTTCCAAGGCATAATATGAATATGAATATATGAAATATAAACTGTACGTAATAATAATTTCTGATATAATGGCTCGGATTTGACACCATTTTACTATGGTTTCTGCTGAGTACATTTTTATTATCCTATTAATATTACCAAGGCAATCTTATATTATTTAAGTATATGAGTAGGAAGGAACTCTTTTGTCTTTTATTATATCTTAATTGTTTTGTTTTTCCTCCATGGACATATAATTATCTATTTTCATGATTATTTGCATCTGCATATTGAGTAAGTCCTATATTTTTGGCAATAAAAGAAAAGTCAAATAGTGTATCGATGTCTTTTCAATTACTCCATAGTACCAAATGAATCTCTTCATTTCCAACAAGATCTCTACGGTTACAATAACGTACATAAAAAATAGGAGAAAATATTTTCTGCTTCATAAACTTGAACAGCATTTTTGTCCAAAATTAAGAAAATAAGTTGAACTATTATATTCCCCTTTTCAATTATATAGTTTTACAGTTCATTTATTTCAATTCACTTGATTGTGTTATAAACAACAAATGTTTAATTCTTTTATATGGTTATAACAAGCTTATGATTGTGTTGCATGAAATGACATGAAGTTATACTTGTCAAGTATTATGAAGACAAAAAAGATATCAGGGCAATAATGTTTTATTGATTTTATACAAAACAAAAAAACAGAAACGTGTGAATATTTTTATATCTAACAGAATTCAAAACTGTATACACTTTAGCTTGCATCAAGAATTAAATATCTAATTGGAAATTTACTCGAATTATTGGATTGTTTTAAATTTCATGAAATGCTAGGTTTATTTTCTCCCCTAAACATATGAAATCTTGTTAAGGTATGACCATTCTAATGGGCACTATAACATATAAGGAACTTTAAAATTTACAACATAGGTCAGAAATATACCTTAAAGGACACATGTGTGCAAAATTTAAACAAGCTTTACTGTATAGAAATCGAGATATGGCCACTTTTCTTAATTAGTTCAACGATGTTAGAAAAGCCCTTTTTCAGAATTAAGGAACCTTAAAAGGCTTTAAATAATCTTCAATATCATCATTTTATGAAAAATGTATTCCCATCAATTTTTGGCAAGAAAATAAATGTTACATTCATTCCACAATCCACATAAGCAAAATAATTGTTTCTACCCAAAATTTATGAAATATGTGTTAAAATGTTACCCACCCAAATTTTTTAACACGTCTTAATGTTCACAGAAAAAAAGGAAAGATTGTCTCACTCTTTTTATCATTTAAACGTTATTGATACATTCCAAAGATATTTAAAGAATTTTTCTTATGTCAATATAATGTAAACAATAATGACAAAATGTGAAGTTATTTTGACTGTTGCTTAAGTATTTACCGATTAGCCTGCTCGCTGAAACTGAATTCACCCGACCAAGATGATCTGTCACAACATTCTCTGCACTGTTCACTATTCAGTCAGTATTACTTTGAAATTTTCTACTTGAATTGATAAATGACTTTGTTCTCATTGACAGATGGACTCGTTCATGGGTAAGCAGAAATATTTCTAGAGACTCTGAAAACTAACCACGAGATAACCTTGGCTTTAACTGGCAATGTAAATGCTAAATAGTGTAGCTTTATCAAAAAGGGGTCATTGTTTCAAGCAGGGTTAAAATTTAAAAAAAATGAGTATCGCTTAAGACGGTGCCGGGAAGGGGGCATGAGGGATATTGCACTTCTTCATGTACATACTTATTCAAATCGAGTCTGCCATTTTCATGTAATTTTGTTTTGATTAACGCTTCCAAGGAATTTAAAGTTCTTTTTCTTATAGTGAATAGTTTTAATGTGAATAATGTTTATATACACAAAGAAAGTAAATTAAACAGATACAAAATATTTAAATTACTGTGATTCAGAATTTGTTATTTAAACCTTAACAATACCTTTACAATACGAATATGGAAATAGAACAGCAATGTAAATCAATCAAACAATTACATAATGAAAATTTTTTTTTGAAATCAGACAAACAAGAATTGCAAACAGGAATTAATCTTTATTATTTAGACGCGAAATCTACTTCAAAACAGGGCATTGCTTTGTTGATTGATTTGACATTCATTTGCACTCCATAATTATAACTTTTAAATCCATCAAGCAATACACAACATAAAAGCGTAAGAAATTGATAACTTGTGATTAATACCGATGTAGGCAGCATCTAAAAAAGAAACGCTCATAGTGATAATTTGTAAATGTCTTCGAATAATAAAATATTCGAATGCATTAATATATGTTTTTAAAAAGCAATACAATGTATGTATATTACGTAAGTTTAAAGTCTATATCATTCACATTTCATTTCTCCACTGATATATCTTATTGTTATAATTGTTGTTATATGAGCCTGTGACCCTTTCTCCAGATCACAACAGCAAGTGTAAGCTGTAAAACGTTGCCCCGTACTTCATTTCAGTGTTATATTTTTCTGTTCCTTCGGGATCATTGATGCCAGCACTATTAAGTGTTGAGAATTGAGTGCCGCTCAAGCCGATGTTAGAGGGCGTGAGGGATGTTGCACTTATTCATTATCCCTCATGTACAGACTGAATCAAACAGAGTCTGCAATTTTCATGTTATTTTGTTGAAATTAATGCTTCCGAGGGATCACTTTGTTTTCAGATTGTTATATTTTTTCTAGTCCTTCGGGATCATTGATTCCAACACTTTTAAGTACTGAAAATTGAGAACCCCTTAAGCCATTGCTACTAGGCGTGAGGGATGTTGCACTTTTAAATAATCGTGTACAGACTGAATCGAACCGAGTCTGCATTTTTATGCAATTTTGTTGTGATAAGTGCTTCCGAGGGATCACCCTTTCTCCAGATTTTTGTATCATCGAAGTACCTGTTTAAGAGACCCTAAAAAGAGATCAACCACCGTGACGATGATTTAAATATTGACCGAGACTTTCCCCTCGTACATTATAGAGCAAACAGTGAAACAAATATGAAAATAAATATGTTTCATGAATTATTGAACTTTTTTATTCCTTATATTTTGCGATATAGAGAAAAGCAGAATCCCTGAAGAAAGCCCAACACGGCAAAATTGTAAAATGTTGCTAGACTTTTTAGGTTTGTCAGTATTCTATTGAAATGAAGGTTACATAGTGCTTTATTTCGTGACTTAAAGATCCTGTAGCACAATTTTTTATGGTTTTATATTATAAGTATAATGTTCAAATGAAGATTTATCAATATTGTAAGTTCCAAAAAGCATTATTTGCAAGGATATTACAGAATTTACATTTTCATGTTAATAAAGGGAGGTAATAAGAAATTTATTTTCTATAAAGTCAATGTTTTCAAAAAGAAATGAATGCATATATTTTAATGATTACATTTAATATAGATAAATATTTCCAGTACATATTTTACATATTCTTATGTTTAAAATCTTTTTAGAATCATAATTATATATATACATGTAGACCACTTGTCGTCACTCACAAATAACATTGATACAAGAAAGAAATAAAGGCAGTCAACATACTGTGCATTTATAGATTTAAAAAAAAAAGCTTATGATTATATTGAAAGAAGCTTATTAGGGAAAAAATGTAAGGCAGTGGAAGTCTGTTTCTCAACAATGGTATAGACTTAGTATAATGGATGTTTTAAGAATAAACCACAAGATTTTTAAGTTTTGTAAAAGTAGAAGCAATAACAAATGTAAAATTGCCAATACCAATTTAAGTGTCATTTTTCAAATATAAACTTAATGGAAATGACATATAGATTTGATACATTTTTACAAAGGAATTTATGTGATAGGATATTGAATGCTTCTACGGACGTTTTTATTAGTTCTTGGCACACACATATTAATAGTGAGGTTGGCCCTTGGAGGCAAGGTGGAAATAAGTTAAGAACTTTTAGATTTTATTAAACTAGTTATGAGACTAAAGAATATGTTAAATCACTTATGTCTAAAAGTAAGAGATCAGCATTTAGCTAAATTCAGAAGTGGTGTAGCTCCAATTAGACTAAAGACCGGGATATATGAAAACATCCAAGAGAACTTAACTTTCAAAATTCCATTTTATTTAGTTCCGCCCATTGTTTTGTCGTTTGGGGCACACGCATTCTTTTACTTGGGGACCATACGCCGCTTTTCATGGAATGACACTACTGTGTCACATTGAAGGTTCCATGATAACCGCCGTATGAATGCATCTGCGGATGTTTCTAAATTCAAAATTCTGCTTAAGCCGGTGCTAGGGGGCGTGACCGGTAACTTGCAATTTCCATTACCGTCCATGAACAGGCTCAATCAAACCGAGCCTGCAACATTTTACAATTTGGCCGTGTTGGGTTTTCTTTAGGGATTCGGTTTTTCACTATTTTAAGATTATGTCCGATATGTAAACTCTCAATTGAAAGTGAGATTCATGTTCTGTTCGAATGTTTTGCCTACCATGATCTAAGACAGGTGTTAATTTCTAAATCAATGAAAATAGATAATAACTTTGTTAATCTCAATAACCAAGAAAAACTTATTTTTGTTCTCTCCAACAAGGATATTGTAAGGTAAAATCCCCAAACCTGTTGTGCTATTTTAAAAGAAAGAAATAATTTGTTATATAAATAACATTTATCTAATAGTGTTATTTGTAATTTTAGTAATAATTCTTCTTTTACTTACTTGGTGTTATTTTATGTGCAACTTAGAATAACTTTTTTATGTTTTAGATAACTAACTTTTATGGCAGACTAAAGTACCTTTGTTAATTAATTTTAGTTTACTCTGATTAAAGTTAGACCCATATTTTAAAGTATTTTTCAAATAACAGGACATTTTGTCATAGTATTGAGGAGTTGTCAAGGTTTTATATGACTTTTATATAGATTTTTTAACAGATTAGCGAGAGTATTTTAGCTATTAACTGTTGATATTTAGATAATGTATAAGTTACAAGTTAAATAAGCACGAAAAGATAGGTAACTCTTCAATGCATATTGGAAGTATTTGCAATATGACTGAGTAGTTGTCTCCCCTGTAACTATGTATTAGTCTCTTATAATACTTAA
>NW_026853175.1:0-27804 GCF_026571515.1 Ruditapes philippinarum
TTTATAAAAGTTTGCGTTTGTTGTATTGTCAGGCATCAAAAGCTTATTCTTTTGTCATATCCTTCTTAATTCTGGCAGTCAAATTGTCGTTTTTCAATTTGTCCCTGTTTCTGTTTCGGAACGTCGTATATCATGAAAATATTTTTTTGTAAATCCTTTTTTTATTTGCCGAAATATGGATATTCGAAGACGTCAACAAAGGTTATCTTGCATGTGTTGTCTTTAAAAGGCAGTAATTCAAGTGCCTTAAAATCATTTTTACACAGGAACGTAACGTCAAATTAAGGTAAGGACATTTTAGAGAAAATGGATCGAAATCTCAATTGATAATTATACGTATTTTTATACAAATAATGGCTAACACGTAATGTCCATATATTGATTTACATTCAAAATTTCCATTTGCACACAATGATTTATAAAACGCAGTTAAACTATTGTACTTTGTCTTTTTTGTCTAAACATGCAGTTGATTTAATACAATTTGATACAAGTGTCGGATACAGAGCTTAATGTTTTGTTGTGCTGTTAACCATAACGGACTATAAAATTAATAAAGTTTGACTTACTGTTTTAAAGAAAATTTGAATTGGCCCTTAGTAATGTGTAAAATACATAAATGTTGACTATCGTTGCTGATGCTGACAACTGCAGAAAAAAAAAATATCTATTTTCTTGACTTCATTGTTGTGAGATTCTTATCTTTTAATATTCAAACACAAAAGTTTTGTTGTGATAATTGCAGTAGAAAACAATGAAGTTGTTCTTGGTTTGCCTTCTTCTGCCAGTGGCTCTTGCTGCACCATTAGGTAACTTTTAAAATACTTACTTTGATGATTATATACATATAAGTGGACATGTTATTGTAATGTTGTTCAAACAGGTCTATTGTTTACTGGGGTAAACAAATAAGAATAAAGAAATAAATATACATTTATAGTTTCTACAGGATTGTTTATTGGTAGCACATATTATGGACGGACTCACATAATTTTATTCTGTCGGTAGTTCGATTTTTCTAATACAATTCCCTAACATAACTTTGACTGATCACATAAGTAAATCCATTTCCTCTGATGATTTTTAAGCTTAATCTTTAATAGGAGTGGCATTGTGTAGCTGTTTATTTTGCATTTATTACATTTTCGTTTGAAATAAAGTTAACTGGCATTTTGACAGTAAACGTTATGTAGTTTTAATCACAAAGACCTCGACATTTCGACATTTGTTTTCATAGATTTACATGGCAGGCTGATTGGGAGCATTTGAAGGCTACGACTTTATTATCTCACTCCGGATCGCGTTAACTTATTTAAATGTTTTAATGCAATAAACCTATTTTCTTTTTCAGAAGATTCGAGGAGATTCATTTTCGGTACCTCTACCGTAGATAGCCTGTGTAAGTGCTAGATAAATTAATTGCAAAATATCTATCCTTTAATGCTGTCTGAGTAAATAGGCGTTTTCAAAGTTCAATCTGGATGGTTACCTGTACACAATGATTTAATGTGCGTTTGGAAGAAATGGGTGAGAATGGGTTGTGTTAGTGCATTTTGTATATTCACCCATCCACCTTGTTCCTGTTTATGCTTTTTTGAATTCCAAACCTGTTTTTTACAGAAATTGAACACACATTTGGAAGAAAAAAATGAAATTTGCACTAGGTGTTGTTTTGAATAACAATGGAATAAATCCACTTTTGTCACAAGGAGTAATTCACTTTCATATATTTAGCATTGAAAATTGAACTTAAATGTGTATCATATTCATATTTTCAGTTGACCTTAATACCTTGAAGTGTGATGTACAAATCATGCTTGATGTGGTAGGAAGTGATCCAACGGAACAAGCTTGTGAGAAAGAGTGTCATGTGCTGATCAAGGTCCATAGTTGTCCCCTTATTTGTCATGCGTATGTCGACGTCATTCAATTTTGTCTCAATATATTTTATTTCCCATGTCTATGAAAGAAATGTCGAAAATATAATGAATGGGAGAAGGACAACACATGATGAAAATATTTTGTTAACATGTCTTTAATGAAAATATACTCTATTTTCAAATATTACAGCATTTTCAAATTTGTATTTCATGTTACAATTACAGTAATGCACACTTTATGAAATTTTCTACATGTCAATGCAACTTTCTAGACATTTCGCTTCAAATTTTAGGGAACAATTGGCAACGACTTACGTTGTTTAGGCTATATCGTCACGAGACCTCTTGGAAAAGAATGATTATGTTACAAAGTAATTAATGAAACTTTTCAGATTCCAGAATCTAGTCGTCTACTTCCACGAAACACCAAAGCCTGGAGATCAGCATGCCCACTGCGGGGGACTAGCACTAACAACTGCCTCTGCTTAAATTTACAGTATGAAGAATTAAAAACTAATGTGATCAGAAAGTTGTTTTGTTATTGTCCCTTTTCCATATGAAGTGATATGTAGACAATTTGATGATGTTTAAACACGGCAAATTTTAAACAATGCATGCTCGGTTTTTTTGAGCATTGGTTATTTGGATGTAATCCGGTTCTCAGCTTAACCAAATTCGAAATTCATTGCGTAAAAAGAACTTTAAATGTATGTATAAAATCTTAAAAGAAATTTGTGCAACCGTGGACTTAAAGGTCTGTTTATACATAAGTATTTAAAGCGGTAATTTGTCAAAAAGTGAAAGAATGACCAGTATTGTAAACATAAGTTAAATGGAATGAGAAGAATGGGCAGAAAAAGATGTTAAATCAGTTATAATGTAGTTATTTGTAGTGAATTTAGTATGCTTGACTTCCTTTAATTGTTTAGAATATAAAAATGGTCATTTATACACTGCAAATAAACCTTTAAACATGATCTACATTAAAGGGTTTATCAGTTTGTTAATTTTGATTACGTTAGCAGATCGTGACATCTTTAATTTAAAAATGTCTGTTTAATGCTATTTCGAAATTGCGCACATTTTCCCGTTATAGAATTGTCAGACACGATTTGAAAATGTCCATGTATGCAACTGATGGCGATACTAATACTTTTCTTTTTTTCAAAATATATGACAAACGATTCTTCCATCACCTTTAAGGATCCATTGCTTAAATGAATGCTTTATATGGTCAAAAGTCTGTGTTAAAACCAACTGCCGTATACAATCTACTAGAAGGTGTTTATGTAGTATTTAATACCATTTAGACCTTAAATTTACCGAAATGATCATGTAAAATAATCTAACACGCGTCAATGTAATTCTTTTCCAAATGTATATAAATGTTTACTTTTAGACTGTTTTTTTTTTTAGTTTATTGAGATATTTGAATATTCATTTTATAAGTACAAACAAATGTTATACATGTATTGCCCAAAAAGCCTACAAATGCTAGAACTAAAGATGATTGAATACAGATAATAACAGTGGTTCTATACTTAGTCATTTAGGTTAAAGGTTTCTATAGGCGTCATATGACCTAAAATGTGTTGCTGAACAGTTATAACAAACAGAAACAAAGTTAAATGTGGCATGGATAAGCTGACATTTATTTCTTCCAACAGTTAACAACAATTAATAAATAAAATTTGATTAAAATAATCCATTCCCGTTAAGCTATGACATTGTACTTTACTTCATAACATTGTATAAAAAGTTCGTTGCTACGATATTGCACAAGTGTAATTTAGGGTTGCACACTCACTGACACAAGTGTTTTCTTATTGAGTGTTATGCAGCATTTTGTTATAAAAATGGTCCACAACAAAGTTGTCATACACTCGTCTATTGGCCGTATAGCGAACCCCAACTTTTGTACAGACGGGCACCAGCGTCAAAATAAAAGTAATTATTTTCTTGGAAAACGAATGTTTAGAGTTGCATATTCTCTCTAACTTTTGTTTTACAATATAGTTCTGCTAGCAACATGTACAAAGTGAAACGGACAATTGTGAAGAGTTTACATATTGTACGATAGGACGACGTTCTGATTCCCAGCCCTGGTATCTGCAATTATGTATATGCTATATACACAAAATGTGTGCAATCCAAAACAAAATATAAATGGTTCATATGGAGGAAATTCAGGAGAATGTAATTACATTTCGATTTTTTCAAAAGCCTTTATATTTCGTAACATTGTTGAGACAATGGATATTTTACCTTGTGAATGACGCATTTCCGCAGTCACATATTGGGGTTCTTGTTCACATCTTGATCTGTGAAATGTCACATATTTTTGTATCGATATTTTATTGACAACGAGTACTAGGTAGTTCATTTACAGTCTAGTACGGATAACCTTGACTGTCTTATGATTATAAAAATTAATGTTATTGTGTCACTCTTTCTTAATACAATGTGCATTTATGAATATATTTTGTGGATGCATCCTTATATGAATTCTACTGAACAACATATGTTGTCAATGTGTCTTTATATGATGTCAACCAATCATTGAACGATGTGCATTTATGAATATATAATGTGATAGCATCATTATATAATGTCATCTTATCAATCTTTCATTTTACGATGTGAAATTTTTATTATACGATGTGCATTTATGAGTATATTATGTGATAGCATCATTATATAAGAGTTAATCTATCAATATATTATGTCAATCGTTCATTATACGATGTGAATCTATTATTATACGATGTGCATTAATGAATATATTATGTGGTAGCATCATTATATAATGTCATCTTATCAATATATTTTGTCAATCTTTCATTATACGATGTGATTTCTGAAATCTCGCTCCGGACAGTGTAGACGTAGAAAATAAAGAAGAGATATTTTATATTATTTCAAAGGAATCTGAACTGTATTAATATAGTATTGTGAATAAATTATATATAGTTTGAAGATCTTTATGGAACTGTGTCTATACAATTGTAAAAATCGGATTATTGACTTGTGTTATGCTCAATCAAAACAGATTTTACATTTTCACCGAGCGGGAAATACGTGGGGAGCAGAAAATGGATGACGCGGAATTTACCAGGCAAGATTTTATTGACAGCTCATTTGACAGCAAACTTTTATAAGAAAACCTAATAGTGTCAAAAGAAATAAAAAATAAAAATGCAAAGGCGTTATAACGCGAAACAAAAGGCGTAATAACGCGAATGAAGGCGTTATTAAATACCTAGTCATGACCACGAGATAATTAAGTCGTGGCCACGAGATACTATGGCGTGGTCACGAGTTACTATAATTCGTGGCCACGAAATAAGTTAGGGAATGATATATTATGTCGTCGCCACGAGTAATTAAGTCGTGGGCACGAGATAGTTAAGACTTAGTCGTCAGAATGAGTTCTTTGGAAAAAAATATTAACTGCGTTTTATTTCATCCCCATCATATTTAAAATGGAGCTCAACATGGCACCAAAAGTAATCAAGTAAATGACTGACAGAACGGGATATTTTTCGCAGCATTTTTCGTACATTTTTTTTGTTTTGATTTTTGTTTGTCGTACTTATTTTTTTTTAGTTGAATACATACTTTTTTCTGTTTTGCATATATATTTTATTTAAGTTTTGCATACATATTTTATTTTAGTTTTTTGTACACATTGTGTTTTTGTTATTTCGTACATATTTGTACATGATCATTTGCTTAGTAGAGGTTTGGATAATTACGCCATACGTAAAACACCATTTTCAAACACTTCGCCATCTGTAAATTACAGTACCCCAAATGCAATTTGCAAATACCAATATTTTCATTTTTGGAGTCATCAAAAAAAATAACAACACTTTTTAGTGTATATATATAAAGTCCTGCATATCTGGTCTCGATGTTGTTATCATTTGACACAAGGTGCATGAAAATCCTTCATTGGGTTTAGGAGAAAAGGATCGGACATGAAACCCAAGTGTAAATCCTTTGACCTGTCGGTGTGACTCCGACGTTAAGCCGGCACACCTGGCATATGAGTTCTGCACATTATCTGAATGTATTCAAGAATTGACACAAGTTTCATAAAAATATTTCGAAGCTTTAAGCATTTTTTCTAAATCAGTGGAATATAAGGACCTAATTAGGTCTTTTATTGTGCATTATTGTAATACACCAGTCATTTGTAACCACCTCTTTTGCCCCAAGGGGAGTGTCGGTTAAAAAAGAATCATGTTTTGATGTTATCGCTGTTCCGGGGCATAAGGCAGGAATGTTATTATCTGAGTATTCCCCGTAGGGCGAGGATTTAACGAGAGGTCGGCTTGGTTTAAAGTCAATGCCCCCTCCCCCCACCCCAAAGTGCGTTTGACCCCATAGTGCGGTGTTACAGCGCATAAACGACTACTAAATATATTTTCGGATTTTCACAATGTTAAGCATTAAAGGTCATATCTATTTATAGTTTTTGAATTCATGTACAGCAATCAATACATACATATCCCACTGTGTAATACAAAGTAATTATAAGTCCCCTACCGGCTTACCGGAGGGGACTACGGTTTACCCTCCGTCCGTCCGTCCGTACAAACCAGAGCTACATTATGGGGTTTGGTCTATAGTTCACATAACAATAGATTTCTTTAATGTCATTCATTCCGTTTCTCTTGTGGGGTTATTTTCTGCATTCTGGGGTTAAAAAGAACGAAAGAAATAACAAAAAAAAAACCCATAATGAAGCTCTGGTAAGAACTTCCGTCCGTCCGTCCACAAATCTGGATCCCGGGATAACGCAAATAGTACTGGAAATATTTTTATGAAACATGATACATGGATAGATGGCAGAATGGAGATTAAGCACATCCTTTTCTTTTCTTCCTATTTGGAAAATTCTGGTTGCTATGGCAACAAATAGTCTGAATTTCAAGATTTCTGATTCTAGTTTTTACGTGTTTTCACCATAAGTTCTTTATTTATGTTTTTTTCTTCAAACTTTAAATATAAGTTTCTAGTCATCAACCACATCATATGTTACAAGGTTTAGAACTCTAGCACAAAGTTTATCAGAATTTCCTCCCTTGAACTTAGAATTTTCATGAAAAAATATTGTTTCTTTTTTTAAGAACTTCTTTTTTCTGAACGTATCTACTTGAAACTTCATATATATGTTTCTTATTATCACTCAGCACTCTAGCAAGACTATTTTCAGAATAATACCATTTTGAAAATTGGTAATTTTTACTCCAACTTCTTCAATCATTGTAGGATTTTCTTCACATCATAATAATATTGCAAGGTCTATAAATCTAGCATCCATATTTCCAGAATTTTCTCCTTCTTAAACTTTGAATTTTTCTTATTCATTCTTTTAACTCTTTTACTTCAAATTCAAAATAAACATTCATTATCAACACCTTCATTACTAATTGCTCTTTGTTACACTCACTTCATGTATGACGTCTTGCATCTTTATTTCAAGTGTAATCTCTTTTATCAGAATTTTGCTTTTAAAAATGTTATATTTTGATAACAGGGATGTTTAAAGAATAAATTTAGATTGTCCCTTAGTCCGTCTGTCTGTCTGTACATAAAAACTGTTTCCTGTGATCACTTTTAAAGACATTTTTCAACAAATTTATTTAAAATAGAAACATAAGTGAATGGCCAGTGGCCCTTCAGAATGTTGCTTGGGTTCTAACCGGTAGGGGACTTATTAATTGCTTGCAATACTATGATAATTGCTTGTTAGTATAATTTGCTGTATAAGATACAAATCTAAAAAATAAATTACCGAATTTTAAGTTTATTTTATTCTGCTTGTATATCTATGCGTGAAATTGGTTCGGTTCTAATTCATTAATATGACATGCTGCGAATCACCGTAGGGGAAACCGATATATGACTTTACATAGTAGAAATCGGAGGATTTTTGCCTCCGAATTAATTTTAGCTGTAAATCGAAAGGATTAATTGTTAAAATCGGGTCCATGGACAGAGAAAATAGTAAACACAAATAGCTCTGCGCCTGTGGGCGCGGAGCAATAAAAGTAAAGAGAAAATCAGCTACATACTTATTATCATGGTTGTAGAAACATTAAGTACAATAATCCAACCTTTTGACCTTAAGTCGGATTTGTTACTAATTGTAAATTGGTGCGTATGTTATTAGTGTTCATCGATGGGTATGTTAGAATAAAGGGTTGAGGGACATATTTTCAATCATAATTTTACTAAAACGTTCGTTTTACATTATCGAATCCCCTGTCAGGACAAATGTTTGTTTTCCTCCTCTTTTTCTGTCATTTTTTTATTAGGTCACCTCTCACAGTGACAGGCTGTTTAATAAAATGGCTGCTCTAGCTATTATTAGAAAACAACAACATCTAAATAACATCTAAACCACTGGTTCAATTTTGAAATGATTTTAAACAAAAATGTCCTTGGTGGCACTGTATAAAAATTGTTCAGATTAAGCTGTCCCTTGTTTTCAAATTGTGCTTTTGAGGTGAAAAAGTGCCCCACTTAAACCTTTTGACCATTTTCTTAGGTTAGCGATCCAGGGCTATCTGGACCACTGGTTGTTGTTTGTTTTGTGTGTGTGTGGGGGGGGGGGGGTCGAGGGAAACGGGGTTCATAAACTTACTGTTATCTGTTTTATTAAAATATAAAAACTACGAGTGAAATATTTCACATGTTCTGAACCAATTCTAGCACGAAAACATGATGATTAACCTTATAGCTTCTTCTACAATGCATTTAAATTTCAAGAATGGTGTTGTTATGGTGTGTTAATAAATACGGAATATCCTTAGGGCCATCGTGACTGTACTTTATCATCCAAAGGGCGACAATGCGATAGTGCTATGACGACAATACCACAGTGCAATGACGACAATGTGATAGTGCGATGACGACATTACGATAATGTGATTACGACTGTGCGATAATGCGATGGCAATAATACGATAGGGCGATAATACAATCGCGTCGTCGCCATCGCGGTATCATACTGTTGCCATCGCACCGTTGTATTATCGCTTTGTTGCTATCACATTTTCGCACTTTAATATATAGCCAAAGTGATTTTAGCTCAACACTTAAAAACTACTCATACAATATCAATGCAATATCACAATGCAACTGTGTGTTTTGATTTTATAGCTCTGATAGGTAGTTTGAAATAATTAAGTCTTTTTTATTCAAATTTGACTGCAAAAGATTTTATTTTAAGATTAGTTATCTGAAAAGGTTAATGCTGCTACAAATAGAGTTAGACTCCTTTGATCAGACTAATGCGAGCTAATTTACTAATTAAATAAGTTAGATTTGCTGACACTTGTCTAATACATAGCTTTTATCTTAATTTCAGATTACACCAGACCTTGTTAATCAAATGAGTGACAGCAATCTTACAAACTACATCCAATTCCATGGTGATCGTCTTAGAGTAAGGGCATATCTTCGGAAGGAAAGAAATCTCCAAACAAGAGGAGAGGAGGGACAAACACTTAAATGTTCTCCAGGGAAAGCTTGAAGAAGCTCGTATGAAAGGAGTTACCGACCAGACAGGCGGAGACACTATGAGAAACCCTCATCGGCCCTATGGTAACAGAAACGCTAGCTAAATGAAATAGGTTGCATTCATTAAAACACACATCGTAGTACACAGGTTCGCAAGAATAAAGGACGTGGAACAAGAAAATTAGAGGTTCCAAAACGGCAACTAAAACAGAGATAATAGAACAAGCAATATCACTTTTTTCCAATGGTATGTCCTCAAAAGGACCGGTGACAGAATTTAACTTTGATCTATGGGATTTTGCAGACCGGACAATTGGGCCGGATGTCACTGTCGCTAATATGTATGAAACAACAAAAATGCCAGTTCTACGATTTTATTTATCAACGACCTATAGAAATAATCCTGAGAATATAAGCAATGAACCCGAGTTAAGACATTCACCTAAAAATCAAACACAACACAAAGTCAATTATCACAGGATCTAACAGTGTTGAAAAATGTTACACGGGACGATAAGGAAGATCATGATTTTACTGATAGGGATATTCTTCATCATGCTATGTAAATTTCTGGTCTGCCAATTACAGATGATGACTCGCTTCCTAGTCTTACTGATCATCATACTGAGGTATCAACAAACTCAAAACATATATCTTTAACACTACATCGCGGTCATTTGTTGAAAGGGTGAATTGAGGCCTTTAAAAACATCAATCCTAGTGAAAACCCTGTGTCCGTCCAAATGATGATGCCGGATGGTGGTTTAGAGGCGGCAGAAGACGGCGGGGGAGTGACAAGGGAGGCTCTGTCCGATTTTTGGACCAATCATTATGATCAGTGTACTGTAGGTACAAAATTTAAAATACCATATCTACGACACGATTTCGCTGAATGTGAGTGGCGTTCAGTAGCAAATATCATTGTACTTGGTTGGGATTCGAGTAGATATTGTCCTATACGCTTGTATTAGCCATTTCTTCAGCTTTGTCTTTTTGAAAAAGTTTTAGATAACACCATGGAGGCTTTCTTTGATATTATTCCGAATTATGAAGTTACCACGTTCAGAAATGCTCTCTCAAACTGGGAATAAGTCGACTATGACGATCTTATAGAAGTACTTGAACTTCACGAATGTAAGATTCGTCCAACTTCACAAATATTTCTAAAATACTAAACGAGATCGCCCATAAGGAAATTATTCGAACACCTATGTTCATCGTTGATTGTTTCCAGCCTATTCTACAACAAATCGACACATTTGAAGAAAACCTTATTCAGCTTTACGCTGATCCGATTCCAAAACCTGAAATTGTAAACATAATTTTAAAATTTCCAGAAAGCATGTGTGCAGAGGAACAAGTCGTCGCAAATCATTTAAGAAGATTCATCAGAGAACTCATCGACGGAATGCTTGGTAAATTCATTCGCTTCTGTACATGTTCAGACCTGATAGTCAGCAAAGAGATAAGTCTCGTTTGTAAACACAAGCAGTTTGGCGAGAAGGTCAATAGCACATGCGTGTTCTTGTCGACAAGTAACTTAAGTTACATCTAAATTTAAATAGTGGGCATAAATGAAGCAAGAGTGTACAAGCAGTCTAAAGAACAGCTAAGTTTTCTAACGCAGCAACGTTTATACATTTGAACGACAAACAATCGCTGTTGATGTATGCACGGTTTGTACCGTGTATGTATACAGCAAACAACTTATACAGCTTACGATCAACTGTATTCGTCAGCTATACTTTGAATATGTACATCGATTATCAAAAAAGTTTTATGTCTTAACGTAGACGACTAATTAAAAAAATATAACAATATCCTATATGTTTTTTTATTTGGCAGGGATATTGATCATAACCAGAAAATGTCCCCTTGTGGTTTTCAGGTCAGTAGGTCAAAGGCCATGCTCCCTCTGTCTGCGCCGCTTAAATAAAATAGCTCCGCTGTAATCCGTTGTTTAGAGTTTACAATAGTTTCAAAATAAAAAGAAATATAAGAGACCTTGTTTAAAATACAACAGATAAATGTTGTTTATTGGTACTTTTCTGTACTTAAAAACTTTCCGTTTATAATTTATCGTTTGGTTTTTGAACGGAACTCATTTCCGCTGGAAACTTCTTTGTAAAAGTAAACAAAACGTGTTTCGTCAAGGAATTCCAATTATGTGTGAGTAACTGTTGTTTAGAGGTTATAAATAACGTATAACTTCTTTGACAGTATAACTTGAATGAGTTAAACCAGCTCGCAGCAGATATTGCCGTCAACTTATTTATTGTCACTAGTTTCCGCGAGTTTGGGTAAGACTTAATTGTTAGAGTTATTTTTGATTTTATAGAACAATCTTATTCATATTTGATAATTTAACGGTGAGAATTGTTCAAAAACTTCAGTTTCATATAAGTGGACGACTTTATATATGATATATAACACTTCCCCTACCTTTGTATCAACTTATCCTCCTAGATAATGTTCAGTTAATGTTTTAATTTATCTTAAAATTATTTTAAGAGAAGCAAAATCCTTAAACAATATAAAGAAACATTTTTTCCAATTAACTAGAATTAAATAACAACTATTATCACAACATGTGGTAAACATAGAACTCTTTATATATATAATCATGTAACTTTAGATAAAAGAGTTTTATACATCTGTCCTCATCACTGGTAGGTCAAGGTCACTTTCAAAAATTATTACAAGTCAATATGATAAATATTTCACACATTCAACAAAAATACTTTAAACAGGAACAGTCTAAAATAGTCCCTAAATGAAGTCTATTTCTTCAATCTTATGAAATAATGTTCACTATGAACACTAAAAGAACTCATATTTACTTAAATTAATAGCTCAGACGACAATCCATTTAAAATATCAACATTATTCAGTTATTTTCAAAATATAATTAATTTCCAAAGGAATAAATTTTCTCAAGCTAAATTCACTAGTTCAAAACAGTCAAGTAATAACTTAACGAATGTATCTACACCTAATTCATTTTCACTTGATACTTGTCACAATAGCACATTTATTTATTACGTATTACACTACAAGTCTTAGTGGTATTTCCAAAACAGCCAATTGCCTCCGCAGCTCTCCCATATTTTTACTAACTCTAAAGTAATGATTTGTGATTTCTCGGCTTCAGATGGATTGTGTCCGTTTGTTATTTCGCTCAGCATTTGATACAGATAAAATCTCGCCCTGGCAGCCCCTTTTTCATTTTCTTCACGTTTAACTTTACCGGATCCTTGCAGCACAAGAAAGTTATATTTGTCTAACAGAAAGCTTCTAGACAGTGTTGGACTTAGAACTATATTCTGCAAATATTCTAGTTGGAAAGCGGTGTGCTCCCAGGCCATAAGTCGACGACGGTTAGGGGCCATTTGTTGCCATTGTTGTGGAGGCCAAGTAAAATCGGAGCCATTAAGATGCATATGAAATTCATTATCCCCTTTCCAATCTCTTCTGCCCGGTGGTACCAGTGTCATAATTCATACTTTCAACAAATCTGATGCTTTCTTACAAAAGTCATTTCCATCTAACTCTGTCAGCTTCTGATCTTCTCTACTCATTTCATCTAGAATTAATTTTGTAGCGCGATATATTTCTTCATCTTTTTCCTTTTCTTCACCTAACATCTTTATTTTGTCATCAATTTCTTTTTCGACTTCTATCATCTTAAACTCCTTTTTAACTTCATTATTCATCTCAACTTTTTCTTCTATCTTCTCTTCATTTATCTCATTTCCATCATCATTTTCATCTCTTATTTTACACACTTTCATTCTATTACCTATAACTTCATTCAATATACCATTGTCACATTTTCCTTCTCCATTAACACTTGAACACCTCTTATTTTCATTATCTTCACCTTCATTACTCATATCATTGACACTATTAACATCATCTTCAACTTTAAAATAATCATCATCATATTTCTTCTCATCACTTTCTTTGAAACACTTCTTTTCTTTATCACTTTCTTTTACACTATTATCATCACATTTCTTCTTCTCATTGACACTTAAACATTTATTTTCTTTATCACTTTCATTTACACTATTATCATCACATTTCTTCCTCTCATTGACACTTAAAAACTTCTTTTCTGTATTACTTTCGTTTACACTTTTATCATCAAATTTCTTCTTCTCATTGACATTTAAACACTACTTTTCTTTATTACACTGATCATCATTTAAACAAACATCGCCATCTTTCCCCTTATCACTTTTTTTCGAACACTTTTTCTTCTCATCACTGCTTTCGTGCGAAACCTTTCTACTTTTTACCACCTCTTTCTCACATAACGCTTCAGCTTTTCTTTTCTCTTTATTCTTTTGATTCATTCTGATTTATTCGACAGATCAAGTGGAACATTTTGTTCTTGTTCAACATTTGTTTCTTTCAATTTTTCTTGGTTTGATTTTTGTTCTTTTATTTCTTTCTTTACTTTATTACATTTGTCAGTTTCTTTATACACTGATTGCACATTTTTCTTTTGACGACTTCGGTTTTGTTTATCTTCAGTATCTTGCTTTAAAGCCACTATCCAGCCTCTCCTCCAATTGTCTCTTTTTACCTGACTATCTGACTGACTCTCCAACATTCTCAAAATTAAGCGTCTTGCCTCATAGGCATTTGAGGAATTCCATCTTTCGGGCTGATGTATCTTGGCATAATCCTGCGGATGTATTGCGAAATAAAACAAGTTCTTGCTGTTAGAAATGACTTCGGCAGAGAATTATATTCAACAAAATGCCTGTTGGAACAATGCACTGAAAGATCAGACACTCTTGTGAAAGTCTTACCATCACCACACCATGGACAAATAACACATTGCCGTCTATGATCTCTTGATACAAGATGTGCATTCAAATCAGATTTGCTTGTAAAGGTTTTTGAGCAAAGCCAGCATTTCTCCATTTTCTGTCATAAAAGATTGATTGATTTATTCTATGAGTAAATTTATTGTTTTGCCTGGACACACAAACTCGACTTGCATATTTGGCTTTGTATCGTGAATGATGAGCTGTTTCTGTTATTGTTAAAGCTTTTTATTGTTATTTATATTATATATTTATATTTATGTTGTTGTTATTGTCTTTTTTTGTTAGTTTTACTCATGTTTGGTTTGTTGTTTTATATTTTTTATATAATTCTTGTTTTGATATTCAGTTTATAAATTTGCTTTTATGTTTTTAGACTCGCGTTTGACCCAAGCTGGTATATTTGTACCCGAATACGGCCATAACCTATCAATATGTTAAGCTTTCGTTTTCTGTTTGGCTGACGTTTTGACAATACAAATTAGATCGTCTAATATTTTTGTTACAAGGATTTGACCTTTCCATTTAAGAACATATACCCTTTTCCTTTGTTGGATTGTGTAACCAAACTAGTTGACCTTTACTGTATTTCTTTAGCTTTGAATTCGAATCGTTATGTTTCTTTTGGTAAACCGCTGCTTTTCCAATGTTAATTCGCGCAACTTCATGATCTTTTTCTTTTTTATCTCTTAGTAGATCAGTATATTCTTCGTATGATTCGTAATTTCTTTCAGCTTTCGGATCACCGACGACATCATTCATAGGTAAAATTATTTCTTTGCCAAAAAACATTTTATTAGGCGAAACATTAGTTGTACTTTGAGGAGTACTACGGTATGCCAGCATTACAAGCGGAAGAAAAGAATCCCAATCAGATTGATTATTTTGGCAATAAGCCGAAAGCATAGAGGCGAGAGTCTTTATGAATCGCTCATACAGTCTCATACTTGTCGTGTAAGTTTTCTCAATACCGAGAATAGCGCAAATTTCAGCAAGTAAACGCGATTCGAAATAACTACCTTGGTCGGTAAACAACTGTAGCGGAACACCAAATTTACATACAAAGTTGCTTCGGCCACTGTTTTAGCCTCTTGATTAGGTAAAGGTACTGATTAAGTCCACTTTGTAAAGAGATCACTTATTACCAAGACATATTTATTGCTGAAGTGGCCCTAAAATATCCATTGCGACACGCTCCATAGGTTCACCCACAATATATTTTCCAAGAGGAACTTTATTTCTGGACCTATTTAAATTCTTTGCGGTACAAATGTCACAATGTTTACAATAAGCTGTAACACTGTCCGTCATTCCTGGCCAATAAAATGATGTCTGAATTTGTTCTAAGGTCTTGTCAAATCCGGGTTGTCCCGAAGTAGGTATGTCTTGGTGATAATACAAAACGTCATTTTGCTTATTCTTTGGTACAATCAACTGTAGTTAAATATCATTTAGGTCATCATGAAACTGACGATACAATACTCCAGCTTTGCCTTCTAGGCGATCCAACTGCCTCCAAAGTGTTTTTAAATGAGCAATTTCTTGAGATACCATTGGCCAATTTGGTGTCTCCAAATTAGCTAATTTTGCTGACAATAAGGGACCAATTACTGGATCTCCAAGTTGATTTTGTTGAATATCTGTATTGTTCAAGTCATCTAATAGGATGTCGTTATGTGTCAGTTCTTGTGTTTGTTTCTTCATCTCTTGTGTTACTCCTTGTAATAGCTCTTATTTCTTTGATTGTTTCAGTTTCATTGTTGTTCTGTTCGTCGTCATATGTCCTATCTATTTTTGCGTCGGTATCTTTAACTTTAACATCATCTTTGATTAATTCAGTGTCATGTTCGGCTTGAATGTTGTCATTTTCTATTTGTTGCTGTCGTGAGTAGACACTGCATGGTCGTCTCGAAAGAGCATCTGCGTTATTATGGCTTTTTCCAGCTCTATGAATTACTTCAAGGTTATATGTGCTTACTTTTTGCAACCATCTAGCAACTTGTCCGGTTGGTGTTTTTAAACTTCTCAACCAACTGACTGCTGAGTTATCTGTTCTCAGAAGAACTTCTTGCCCATAAAGATATGAATGGAAATTCTTTAAAGCCACGACAACTGCCAACAACTCCTTTCTCATGACACAATAGGATTGTTCATGTTTGTTTAATGCTTTACTAATATAAGCTATCAGTCGTTCCTTGTCGTCTTGTTCTTGAGAAAGCACAGCTCCGACTACCATATCGCTACAGTCGGTATCGAAAATAACTTATGCTCAGGTAACGGATAAGCCAAAATTGGAGCGGATGTAAGAGACTCTTTCAGGTTTTCGAAGGCTGATTGACACTCTGGGCTCCAACTGAATTGCGCCTTCTTTTCGCACAATTCATGCAATGGCCTTGATATATTTGCGAAAACCTTGACATATTTTCTATAGAAAGAAGCAAGTCTTAGAAAGCTTCTGACTTATTTACTTTTGGTATGTATGGGCCAATTTTGACTGCTTCAATCTTTGAATCATCGGTGCGAACGCCGTCTTCTGAAATAGTATGACCTAGAAAGGATGTCGACTTTTGGAAGAGGTAGAAACTCAGAAGATTTTAATTTCAGGTTTGAATCTTGAAGCCGCTTAAAGACATTTTCTAGCCTAGTTACACTTTCATCGACTGATCGACCAGGTGTAATAATATCGTCCATGAACAATAGGGACTCGACCCATTATAAACCTCAGAGGACATCTTCCATAAGTCGCTGAAATGTCGAAGGTGCGTTAACTAGTCCGAACGGCATTACTTTGAAGTGGTATAAACCGTTTACTGTAGAGAAAACTGTTTTCAATTTATCTTCTGGATCCATGGCAACCTGCCAAAACCCAGAGCAGAGGTCCATTGTACTAAACTACTTAGCACCTGCAAGAGCATCTAAACAGTCATCTACCCTTGGTATTGGATAGGCATCTTTTACAGTTACTTCATTTAATTTTCTATAGTCCACACAAAACCGAGCCGACCCGTCTTTCTTCGTAACCAATATAATATATGATAAACAAGATCAACAAGGAAAGGCGGTGTTCAATGAACGCAACCCCCATATGACCCAGCAACAAGAACCAATGGCAAGGAGCCCAGGGGGACACCAAACAAAACCAGGACAGGGCAATGACAGAGCACGGACAGGTTAATCATTAAATGATAAATAATTTGAAATTGATTAGGAATTCAAAGAAAATAATAATAGGCCCACAATGGGGAAGGGGACAGGAGACCGGGGGAAGGGGTGGGGGGGGGGGTTAATCAAAGAAATAAAAACTAGAGGCAATGGGGAAGATACTTACCGTAGACGAGAAAACAACAAGGAACACAAGCAAAAGTGTCGCCAAAACAGTATGAAACAACATAGACATACATCTAAGGAACACAGAGGGGCACCGCCTTGGAACGGTCAGCAGCGTAATAATGACTGCTGGGGAGTTTAAACCGGATAATGGTGCACCAAACCTCGCTTTTAGCCCCACCCTGTTCCTTTAAACGAGACAGTGTAAATAAAATGAATCCCGCCAAGTGAAATTCTAACAGTTGTCATGGTTACAAAAATTAAAAAAGTAAAAAAAAATAAAAAAGATCATGTTGAAAAATTAAAGTTTAAAAAAGAACCCTAATAAAAATATCAAAGTTAAAAAGGAAAAACAGAAAACAAAAAAGAAAATCAACCCACAAAGGGGGCCCACGAAACAAGGAGAAGACGAAATAAGACAATTCAGTCCCAAAGGGCTTTACGAACTATCCATCATAGAGTCTCCCACTTGGTCCGTCAGATGCAATCAAAAGAGGAAAGCGTAGTGTCCAACTGTAACTGGGTTGAACACATAACATGCAGTATATCTATCGGCGATGACCAAGGACTATTTGATGGCTCTATTACCCCTTTAGCAATCATTTTTTTCGACCTTTTCCTTCTCACTCTGTCGTTTCGCGAATGGTTGTCGTCTTACGGGTTGCCTGATAGGTTTGAGCATTGCCTGTGTTTATTTTGTGTGTTTACGCGGTCTGTACAGCCTAACTCATCTGTCGAGGAAACAAATATATTTTTATACTTCTCCAACAGCATAGCAAGGTTTCAACTTTGATCAGGATTTAAATGTTCAGAACTTCTATGTAGTAATTCTTGTAAATGACCAGCTAAAGGTGAATCTTTATCAGAGGTATCAGACTTTTCTTGAACATGAGCACAATAATGCATTTCACAGTCAATTTCTTCATTAGATGATTTACACACCCCTATTTCTTTTCCTGGCTGTAAAACTATTGGAATATCTCTTGCATTTATTTACTTATTCCAACCTCTTCACTATTAGGATCAACAATGCCTTCAATGATATAAACTTTAATTCATTTGAATCAGAATTTTTTTTAATTTTTAATTTTTAGCCAGAATTTGCCCCGTTAAACAGTCTGGTATAATACTTTAACAAATTTTAAAGACTTGGGGGGGCTTAATTTTTCCCCAAAAAGTTACTCTTAAAACCTAATGCCCCATTTATTGAAAAATTTAAAACCCGTTTAAAGGGATATAGGGTTCTGTTTAAATTTGGCCCCGGGTTTTAAAATTTTTGTTTAAATTTAAATTTTTTTTCAGGCCCAAAAACATGAAAAATTTAGCCCATTCACACTTTGATTTTAAGATTTGAATTTAGTTAGACTTTTTTTATAAAATTTTATAAAATGTATTTTTTGGGTATTTAAAAAAGCTGTACATACCAACAATCTATTAACAGTGGATACTAATTTCTCTCCCATACATAATAAAGCCATTTGTCAAACTGTGTTCCAGTATTTCCAACTTGACCTATTCTACTATAATCTGTTGGTTCAGTTTTACTATTCTCATCAGATGATTCTTTGATTTCATGAGCTGAGTCATTTAACATTTTTGTTTCAATTGAATTAATAGGTCTAATTTTATCAACAAGCGCCCCCTCTCGACCTACAGAGAAGACGGATTTCCGTTTTCCTACTTGCTTTGCACCTGTGGCCTCTCTTCTCTTCTGTGCTTCTGTGGACAATTTCTGTACAGATGGTCTGGCGACTGACAAATAAAGCAGGTTCTTACCCCATTCTGTGGTGTTTTTTTCTGAGACCTTTCAATTCTGTCTAGCCTAAATCGTATTGCTTTTAGCGTTTCCTGCATTTCATCTTCATTTCTCATGTGCCTATCTCTACCAAAGTTAGTATTTTGTCTGCCAAAATCACTAGAGTATAAGGAATGAAGAAGTTGGAG
The DNA here is from genome assembly GCF_026571515.1 of Ruditapes philippinarum. Taxonomy (NCBI): domain Eukaryota; kingdom Metazoa; phylum Mollusca; class Bivalvia; order Venerida; family Veneridae; genus Ruditapes; species Ruditapes philippinarum. Next base: position 19,523 of record NW_026853175.1, read on the forward strand.
TAAAACATACCAATTTCTCGAAAAAATCTAAGTTCAAGGGGGACATACTTCTGGAAATAGTCTTGCTAGAGTATTTAACCTTCTGAAAAATGTTGAGTGATAATAAGAAACATATGTATGAAGTTTGAAGTAGATACATTAGGAAATAAAGAAGATATTTAAAAAGACAACATTTTTTTCATAAACATTCTAAGTTCAAGGGAGGTAATACTGATAATGTTTGTGCTAGAGTTGTAAACCTCGTCACATATGATGTTGTTGATGACCAGAAACTTATATCATAAGTTTTAAGTAAACACCTTAAGAAATAAAGAACTTATAGTGAAAAAGCTGAAAAATTTAAATCAGAAATCTTGAAATTCAGGCTTTTTGTTGCCATAGCAACCAGAAATTTCAAAATAGGAAGAAACGAAAAAGATGCGCATAATTTCCAGACTGCCATTTACCCATATTTTAAGTTTCATAAAAATATTTTCAGTACCTTTTGAGTTATCACTGGATCTAGTTTATGTTTTAAATTTGTCATATTTTCAGACTATTTGTTGCCATAGCAACCAGAAATTTCAACACAGGAAGAACAGAAAAAGACGTGCATAAATCTCCGTACTGCCATCTATCCATATATCAAGTTTCATAAAAAATGTTCAGTACTTTTTGCGTTATCGCAGTATCCAGTTTTGTGGACTGACGAACTGACAAACAGACGGACGGAGAGTAAAACTAAAGTCCCCTCCGGTTAAACCGGTAGGGGACTAAAAAGCCTTGTGGCAGCCGCAAAAAATGTCAAGTATACACTTCAGTGTTGTAAAACTTTTGTGGTCCTTTGATATCAATGATTCCGGCACTTTTATGTGTTTAACAGCCTGCGTGGACTGGTCGAGGGGTTAGAGTCGACAACTTCTAATCCACTTACCTCTCTGGCGTGGGTTCGATCCCCGGGAGATGCTTTGGTAGTTTAGTGCGGAGGAAGGTAGTCTAGTACAAGTGTAACTCTCCAGGAACGATGGTTAGGAAACTACCCGCCTATATGACTGACATACTGTTGTGAAAAGGCGCAAAATGAAACAGACAAACAAACATGGGTTGAAAAGCTTCAAAAACAAGCTGCTAGGGGGCGTGGACGGTAACTTGCACTTTCCAGTACCGTCCATGAACAGGCTCAATCAAACCGAGCCTGCAACATTTTCAATTTTGTCGTGTTGGGCTTTCCTTAGGGATTGTTTATCTTTTTTTTGAAAATTAAATGCATGATTAGCGTGAGGGATGTTGCACGTTTTTTCATTAGTCATCATAAACAGACTCAAAATTATAATCAACTCAATATATACTTTTACAAATTATTTATCATTTAATGATTAACCTGTCCGTGCTCTGTCCTGTTTTTGTTTGGGGTCCGCCTGGGCTCCTTACCATTGGTTCTTGTTGCTGGGTCATACGGGGGTTGCGTTCATTGAACACCGCCTTTCCTTGTTGATCTTGTTTATCATATTTCAAAGAAACAAGGTCTACAATTCTCATGAGGAATTACTTTTTCCTGATTCTTAATACATTTACATTTGCATACACTTACTCTGTAACTTCTATAATTATTCTTTCCTAAATTGTGCTTATAAATTGATGCAGATTTAAAAAATAACAAACATGTCACTTAGACTCTGCTTGAAAAAGATGATAATAATATTCAAATTGGGTAAAAACGAAGAATATCGTGTTTATGAAAATACAATGCTACTTTGAGCTGTTTAAACAAATAATAGTGACATAATAAACATTTCTAAAACTCGGAGCTTTGAGCACGTGAGTATTAATATTATATACATTTTCGTGTCATTCAGGACCATATTGGGGCTAAGAGTGAGGTTTATATTATTTCACATTACATGTCCCGCTCCTTTTGCCCTTGTGTTCACTACAGGTACTTGTTTGGTGCCTTCTGGGTGTCCTGCTTGGGTGTGTCCGGGGGCGGCGTCCTGTGGACGTTGCCTTTGCCTTGTTGATCTTTATTCTTGTTATTTTTGGCGCGCCTAAAACCGGTTTAAACTCCCCAGTGGTTTAACCACCACTGACCGTTCAAAGGCGGTACCCCTTTGTGTTCCTTCACGTGTTTTTCTTGTCTGTATTGTTACTTGTTTTTGGATGTTTACATTTTGTGATGTCTGACTTGTTGGATTGTCGTTGACGGTAGGTATTTTCTCTTCCCCCCTTCCATTTTTACCCCCCCCCCCCACCTCTTCTCCCGTACAGCCCTTTTCCCTTTAATTCCCTTATGGGCCTGTTTTTGTTTATATTATTTCACATTAATTTACATGTCCGGCTCCTTTCGCCCTTGTGTCCACTCCAGGTACTTGTTTGGTGCCTTTTGGGTGTCCTGCTTGGGTGTGTCCGGGGGAAGCGTCCTGTGAACGTTGCCTTTGCCTTGTTGATCTTTATTCTTGTTATTTTATCTTACTGTGATACAGTATCTAGAAATATCTCAAATCAAACAAAAGCTTAAACTGTCTTGTCCTGTTTTTGTTTAGGTTCCTCCTGGGCTCCTTGCCAATGGTTCTGGTTGCTGAGTCATATGGGGGTTGGTTATTGAAATGTTGATCTTGTTTATTATATCTTATAATGGCAATGAAAGAAATCGATATCCTTATTTCAATTATACCTATGAGGAGCATAGATTTATATCAAGGTCTTTCTGCATTGTCCTGATTTAGCAAGCTGCCTGTCCTAGAGAACTTACTTGATAAAGATATTTTGTGGTATACCCTCCTGGGGGAATTGGCAATGGCTGTAATGTGTATTTGGAGTTCCCACAAGTTATTAGTAATTCAAATCAACAACAATAGATAATGAATGGATACGCCTCCTCTATCTTTCGTTTTTATAAATCTGGCATCGTATGTTTTGATGATGGTCATTTTCTTCTCACTAACACCTATCGGAAACTGAAAAGCGTTTTCATCCCATGAAGGAACTGTATCCTTTTAAAATATGAAAGATTTTTTGAGAATTTTTCTTAAATTTCTTCTTTTGCATCTGACTTACTTTCTTATTCAAATGTTGTCAAAATATGACGATACATTGTACATGTACGCTACAAATAGTTCCATAGACAAGAAATCATTTTCACTCCAATAACATAAAACAGGAAAACAGGTGTCGAAAGAGAACTGTTCAATGTTTATTTGTTGTCGTTTCTGTTGTCAATGGACAGCATTGAATAAAGAAAAGTAAAAATAGTAATAAATTCTTACTATGAGCTTTGAGAATGGGTGAATTGTGCAGCATAATCTGGCAACTTAACGCTGTGGCAGCTGTAAAAAGTTGCCCCGTACTTCCCTTCAGTATTGTTATATTTTTCTGGTCCTTCGGGATCATTGATGCCAGCACTTTTAAGTGTTGAACATTGAGTACCGCTCAAACCGGTGCTAGGGGGCGTGAAGGATGTTTCACTAATTCATCATCCCTCCTGTACAGACTCCATGTAACCGAGTCTGCAATTCTTAGAATAATGCTTCCGAGGGATCACTTTGTTTCCGGATTTTTAAAAAACATGTGTTTTAGTGTAGATAATTTCTTCATAGCTCTTTTGATACCTGGTGATGTATGGCACTTCATACATAGATAAATCTAATACACAAATATGTTACTAGTGACCCTGTGACCGCCGCATTAACATGTCTGCAAATATTTCAATTTAAAAATAAGTCTAAAAAATAGAGTGAAATAAGAATCCCTGAAGAATTAAAAAAATCTTGAAACAAATGATCCTTTGGAAGCATTAATCACAACAAAATAACGTGAGAATTGCAGACTCGGTTTGATTGAGTCTGTACATGAGGGATAATGAATATGTGCAACATTCCTCACGGAACAGCCACCATAAAATCTTTGCACCACCGGGATAGTGGCAAACTTCACTACCGTTTATATTTGTCCTAAACATTTGAAAATCATTTCATCTGTTAGATTTAACGTTAATTAGAAATAATTGACTTCATTTTATGATAATTTTATTTTTTTTCTTTAGGTTAAATTTAGTTTAAAAAATTTGTCCGGGCGGAATTTCATGTATTCCGATCGGAATTATGCTGTCCGGGCGGAATTACTGAAATTCCAATTGGAATATTTTCCAACATTTTTTTTATTCCAACGGGAATTTTAATTTTTCTGAAATTGTCGAAATGCATAAGCATATGCATAATATGTATTTGTATGCATTTTCTTGTTGAAATAGCGTCAATTTAAGCATTTTTCGGAAAATCCGATTGGATTTTTTTCCATTAAATTTAACTGGAAAAAAAATTCGATTGGAATTAAAAGCTAACTGGACATTTTTCCAACTGGAATTTTTTCCAATATTTTTTATTGGAAATAAATCCTATTGGAATTGATTCCAATTTATAAGGAATGGAAATTAATCCAATTGGAAGTTAATATATATTAATATTTAACAGCCACCGGAAAATCTTTGCACCACCGGGATAGTGACAAACTTCACTACCATTTATACTTGCCCTAAACACTCAAAAATCATTTCATCCGATAGATTTAATGTTATCTATTAATAATTGACTTCATTTAAAGCTATTTTTAATTTTTTTCTTATCAAAAATTGTATTTTAAAAAATTTGTCCGGGCGGAATTTCATGTATTCCGATCGGAATTATGCTGTCCGAGCGGAATTATTTAGATTCCAATTGGAGTTTATTCCAACATTATTATTTATTCCAACGGGAATTTCAATTTTTATGAAATTGTCGAAATACATAAACACATGCTTAATGATATAATTAAGCATCTTTTAATGTTTTTATTTTCAATTGTCAATTTATAGTAGATTCGTCATGATTTACGCCTAATTGTTTTGCAGTTGTGTTTTTTACAGTACTGTGTAAATAATTATAGAAATATGTCCCTAGCTTTCAACTTGCTTATCTTATTTTTAATCTTAATTGAACATAACGATAAATCAATTCGTTAATAATGCATTGTTGCGTTATTCATCTATTCCACAATCTGATGTATCTAGGTCATTCAATAAGGTCCTTTGATTTCCCTCAGTGGATATAATAAATGTAATCACACACATAATAATCACTTACCTTGCTACAAATATCATCATTTCAATTATAAAATTGTTACAAACGGACATGTGGTCAAGATAATTTTACAGTAAGCAGTTTGTCTTTTTTATTTGATGAGCATGTTATCAACATTTTATTTAATATGTCTCATTTTAAACTTATATGTATAATATCTTTATCGTTTCTTTTCTTTTTGTTAGCGCTGCTTTTGACACAAACAACATTAACATTATTGTTGAAAAATACACTTGTAGATAAAAGACATATAAAAACCTTTATTTCCTATAACTAAAATAAAAGGAAAAAGAATGTCTAAAAAAAGTCGAAAACGTCAAAATTGAAAATGTTGCAGGCTCGGTTTGATTGAGCCTGTTCATGAACAGTACTGGAAATTGAAAGTTGTTGCCCACGCCCCTTAGCACCGGCTTAAGCAGTATTCAACATTTAAACAAATAATGGTAAATTTTTGAATTTAAAAACCTCCACAGATGCGCTGATCATGGAAACTTCAATGTGACACTTCTGTGCAATTCCATGAAAAGCGGCGTATGGTCCCCAAGTAAAATAATACTTGTGCTTGAGCGAGAAAACAATGGGCGGAACTAAATAAAATGAAATTTTGAAAAGGGATCAGAGGTTAGAACGTCTGAATATTACTGATAAGCGGTTTAAATACCAATCTTAAAAGCAAGCCACATATCCTAAGGGTGATTACACAGTGTTCAAGTAAGGAAAACTGGAACCTCTAAAGTAGAAAAAGTTTGATTTAAATAACCTAATTACCACAAAATAGAGGAAAACATAATCCCTGAAGAAAGCACAACACGGCAAAATTGAAAATGTTGCAGGCTCGGTGTGCGAGCCTGTTCATGGACGGTACTGAAAGTTACCGTCCACACCCACTAGCAGCGGCTTAAACAGTATACAACATTTAAACATGTAATGGTCAAATTGTGAATTTAGAAACATCCGCATATATGTTCATACGGCGGTGATTATGAAACCTTCAATGTGAAGTTATATTATATATACCATATTATGTACAGTTTTATCCATCGTCGGTTACCCACGGTATATATTCCGTACATATTTAATAATGAATAGCATGTACTGAATAATACGTGGCTAACCGACCGACGATGCGTTTTTTTTTATTTATTTTAACAACACAACAAATGCACGAGGGTAACATTATGTGTGTAATTCTTTTATAAAAAATCATCTTATATATTGTGATTTATGTCTTATATTGTACAGCTTAAGAAATATTGGACAATGCCTTACAACTGATATTACTTATTCTATTCAATTGGAAAATATGCGTCAATAGTTTATGACATGATGAGTATGTTACAGGAGAAAATAGGCCTTCAGTAATCGTGTAATCCATCATGACATGAATATTTGATAACATGTCTGGCTCTTTACAATAACAAAATTATAATCTTGTGGAGGCAGGTTAAATCAAATTTACAAAGTTGTCAAGGTACCGCGTTAGTTCAATCTATATAAACAAATCTATTTTCAGACGTCCTGGATTTGTAATAATGACAGATATCTGTGTACGAATATATACATTTATAAATAAGAAAATACCTTCCTTTACTATAAAAACGTTACAAATTTTAACAAAAGAACGTATGAAGACAATTATGTTTTATTTATTTTGTTTTTCTTTTAATGTCAAACATGAGTCAGAGATTCGTTCCAATAGAAACGATTATACATCACATCTGAGGATGAGCAGAAAAATATTTCAAGACTATAAAACTTGAGAAAAATGTACTAAGATTTTAAGAAAAGTAAAACGATTCGAGATACAATTAATGATTTACATGTTTTTGCTATTGATAACTTTATTTTGCAGTATTTTAACACCATATTTCTACTGCATTATTATCGAAGTAACGGGTAATTTGCATCTTTTGACCGGTTTTGGTAATTTGCGTAGATTTTACATGTAAGTGACTTTTGCAGGCTATAAAGTACTTTCTTTATTTACTTCACACATTTAACTTTTAAATACATGTTTTAAGAACTTCATAAAATTTACCATGAATCTGGAGGCAAGTTGTTTTAATATATTATTATATGTGATAGAAAGAGCATCGAAACATGAAGCTATCTGATTTGTACGAGGGGGTGGGGCGTATCCAACGAGTATTAATCAGATTGCCGAGTGTTTTGATGTCTTTTCTCTGTTGTATCATAGTCAAACATTGAAACACGTTCCATGTTGTCACAATATGAAACCCCAGAAAAAAGTAACCAATGAACGAGCATCTGCATATGATATATCTATCGCTTTCCTTTTCTCTGCCGTCACAATAAGTAACCCAAGCAAAAGTGTGCCAATCAATGGGCATGCTCTGGAGTGCGGGTAATTAATACCTGCACTCCAGTTAAGCACGGTGCATGTATATGTATACGATTTAACTCTGACACATCTTCAACAGAAAAGTCTCCAAACTATGATACAATAATGAGTTAATACGATTACCTTCTTAGAAGTTGTTTATCACTGAATACCCAGTGTTAAATGTCCTTCTGTGTGTTTAACCATTTGACGTTTTTGATTTTGTGTCAAAACATTGGGGGACGTGTCCAGCGTAAAAGCTATATGTCAGGTGATATTACTATTTCTAAAGCCATTATTGGCGACGCCGGTGAGCGGTGTCGTCTCTTATAAAATGTTTTTTTATTTTGACCTATGGAAGGAGCTGTTATTATTAGCAGTAATTGCATGTTGTGTTAATTAGTTTTAGTTTGATCCGTAAAAATCAAGTAAACAATAATGTTGTTATATTTGTATTAAACAGCCTCCGGAATAAGTTTGCAAATCCGGTATTTTCGCAAACTCAACTACCCTTTTTAACATAGTTTCAATACAAAAAGTTAAATCAAACAGTAATTTGGATAAAAATAGACGATTATTGACCGATTACACAAAGATAGGGCAATAATTAAACGCTGTGTGAGTGTTCAAAGTGTGACCTCCCATGGGGTTTTTCAATTCTCCCACGGGTTTTTACTAATCCCACTGGGACTTTAGTGGGGTTGAAACCCCATTTCTTAAAGTGGGAGAATAAAACCGTGGGAGGAAAAAAAAAATTTTTTCTAAATATTTTTACATTTGTTGAATATATAATACTTATATATCAACTTATAAGTATTCGAGGAATATATTTAAAGAATTTTGCAATTCCA